>NW_027591731.1:57500-76393 GCF_964213995.1 Mustelus asterias
GTGCAGTAAGACAAGAATCTGTAACAATTACAAACAGCAGACAACCACGATAATATGTCACTCTTAAGGTGATATCTCTGAAGTGTTACGACCAAAGCCACTATCCAATACACAAAACCCCTCCAAATAAACACAATGCAGCGTATCATAGAAACCCTACAGCACAGAAAGAGGCCATTCGGCCCATCGAGTCTGCACCGACCACAATCCCACCCAGGCCCTACCCCCATATCCCTACATATTTGCCCACTAATCCCTCTAACCTACGCATCTCAGGACACTAAGGGCAATTTTTAGCATGGCCAATCAACCTAACCCGCACATCTTTGGACTGTGGGAGGAAACCGGAGCATCCGGAGGAAACCCACGCAGACATGAGGAGAATGTGCAAACTCCACACAGGAATCCAGCCTCCTGGGTTGAATGCTGGAAATACCCACGGAGAAACTCAGAAGAGGTTGTAGTCAAATCTGTTTCCCAAAACACAGCTTCTTTAACGCAGAACCAAACAAAAAGAGGAACAGAGAGAGAGAGACTGCTTCTTCGCTTACTGCTAAACTACTTCCAAAGACGAAACTGAAAGCCCAAAGGAAAAACCCCTATCACCTGACTGCCACACCTTAGTTCCATCCCCAATTACGTCGATGAAGCAGGAAGCTGCATGATTTAAAAAAAACCTTTCTTAAAGGTAAAGCCTTTCGTAAAGCCTATACCAATCAAAATATACGAGTTATCTCGATCCACTCACAGTTATTGATTAAGGTTACATCATGCATACATAAGGGTATAGTGTCCAATTATAACTTGGGCATGTTAGATCATCAAGCAATGATAGCTACGTACAGAATTCTCCGGCTGCACTGGTCTAAAAGCCAGAAATTCCCGCCTGACCATCAGGTCCCGACAGCATCCTAGTAAATCTTTTCTGCACTCTTTCTAGTTTAATAATATCCTTTCTATAATAGGGTGACCAGAACTGTACACGGTATTCCAAGTGTGGCCTTACCAATGTCTTGTACAACTTCAACAAGACGTCCCAACTCCTGTATTCAATGTTCTGACCGATGAAACCAAGCATGCCGAATGCCTTCTTCACCACTCTGTCCACCTGCGACTCCACTTTCAAGGAGCTATGAACCTGTACCCCTAGATCTCTTTGTTCTGTAACTCTCCCCCAACGCCCTACCATTAACTGAGTAAGTCCTGCCCTGGGGCGATCGACCAAAATGGCGTTTCACATTCTCTGCAATCTCGATCAATTGGGCCAGTGGGCTGACGAATGGCAGATGGAGTTTAATTTAGATAAGTGCGAGGTGATGCATTTTGGGATACAGTGGGTAGAGCCTGGTGGGATTGTGGTCGGTGCAGACTCGATGGGCCGAATGGCCTCCTTCTGCACTGTAGGGTTTCTATGATTTCTATGAGTGAAAGGTATTGTTTCTTGCGCGCTATACAAACTAAGTATACCGTCCATAGAGTACAGAGGGGAGAAGGAAAGGAGAGGGTACAGAATGTAGTGTTACAGTCAGAGCTAGGGTGTGGAGAAAGATCAACTTAATGCGAGGTAGGTCCATTCAAAAGTCTGACAGCAGCAGGGAAGAAGCTCTCTCCAAAACCTCCACATCCTTCTGGCGACCACAATTGAACACTATATTCCAAATGCGGCCCAACTAACATTAGTGACCTGTCAGGATGATAATCCTCTGCTGCTTATTTGATTTGATTTGATTTATTATTGTCACATGTACTGGGATACAGTGAAAAGTATTGTTTCTTGCGCGCTATACAGACAAAGCATACCGTTCATAGAGAAGGGAAGGAGAGAGTGCAGAATGTAGTGTTACAGTCATAGCTGGGGTGTAGAGAAAGATCAACTTAATGCGAGGTAGGTCCATTCAAAAGTCTAACAGCAGCAGGGAAGAAGCTGTTCTTGAGTCGGTCGGTACGTGACCTCAGACTTTTGTATCTTTTTTCCTGACGGAAGAAGGTGGAAGAGAGAATGTCCGGGGTGTGTGTGGGGGGTCCTTGATTATGCTGATTACACGGTTTCGTCAAAATGATTCAATGGCAGTGCGTGCCACTTTGGAAAAAAAGAGTGGCGTCAGCAAAAATGCTTAACTTGTTGAGATATGCACTTTGCTATTGTGGCTCCAAAGCCGCGGCAATGTGACCAACTCTCAACTGCCCTCACCGACTCTTCACGGCAGAGAATGAGGCCACTCAGTCCATTGTTAGTGTGCTAGTCTAAAGCTAGCTGTCCACTCTGATCACACCATTGAAGGAGCCTTGGTGAGTCATAGAGGTTTACAGCATGGAAACAGGCCCTTTGGCCCACCTTGTCCATGCCGCCCTTTTTTTTCAACCCCTAAGCTAATCCCAATTGCCCGCCTTTGCCCTCTATACCCATCGTACCCATGTAACTGTCTAAATGCTTTTTAAAAGACAAAATTGTACCCACCTCTACTACGACCTCTGTCTGCTCGTTCCAGACACTCACCACCCTCTGCGTGAAAAAATTGCCCCTCTGGACCCTTTTGTATCTCTCCCCTCTCACCTTAAACCTAAACCCTCTAGTTTTAGACTCCCCTACCTTTGGGAAAAGATATTGGCTATCTAGCTGATCTGTGCCCCTCATTATTTTATAGACCTCTATAAGATCACCCCTCAGCCTCCTACGCTCCAGAGAAAAAAGTCCCAGTCTATCCAGTCTCTCCTTATAACTCAAACCATCAAGCCCTGGTAGCATCCTAGTAAATCTCTTCTGCACTCTTTCTAGTTTAATAATATCCTTTCTATAACAGGGTGACCAGAGCTGTACACAGAGTCGCTGCAGTACGGCTGAAGGGGCGATTAGGGATGGACAAGTGCTGAGTATAGCCGGTGACGCCCCATAACACAGGAAGGGATCTGATTGGTAGGGACTGGGCTGAGGGAAGCTGGGACTTCTCCTGCCCTGTCCCCAATCCCGAGTTTGATTCCCTCCGATCCAGAAGGAGCAAGAGACCCGGGCGCCACTTAACTGCGGCCAACGTCACTTGTGAGCCCGCACAGGCTCTGCTTACAGCGTGGAATCCCAGGGTGGGGGCAGAACCTGACCCCGACCTGACCCCGACCTGACCCCGACCTGACCCCTCATAGAAATCATAGAATCCCCACAGTGCAGAGGAAGGCCATTCGGCCCACCGGGTCCGCACCGATCACAATCCCACCCACGCCCTATCCCCATAACTCCACATATTTATCGCACTAATCCCTCTAACCTATGCATCCCAGGGACAATTTAGCATGGCCAATCCACCTAACCCGCACATCTTTGGACACTAAGGGGCAATTTAGCATGGCCAATCCACCTAATCCGCACATCTTTGGACACTAAAGGACAATTTAGCATGGCCAATCCACCCTAACCTACACATCTTTAGACACTAAGGGGCAATTTAGCATGGCCAATCCACCTAATCCGCACATCTTTGGACACTAAGGGGCAATTTAGCATGGCCAATCCACCTAATCCGCACATCTTTGGACACTAAGGGGCAATTTAGCATGGCCAATCCACCTAATCCGCACATCTTTGGACACTAAAGGACAATTTAGCATGGCCAATCCACCCTAACCTACACATCTTTAGACACTAAGGGACAATTTAGCATGGCCAATCCACCTAACCTGCACATCTTTGGACACTAAGGGGCAATTTAGCATGGCCAATCCACCTAATCCGCACATCTTTGGACACTAAGGGGCAATTTAGCATGGCCAATCCACCTAATCCGCACAATTTTGGACACTAAGGGGCAATTTAGCATGGCCAATCCACCTAATCCGCACATCTTTGGACACTAAGGGGCAATTTAGCATGGCCAATCCACCTAATCCGCACATCTTTGGACACTAAGGGACAATTTAGCATGGCCAATCCACCTAACCTGCACATCTTTGGACACTAAGGGACAATTTAGCATGGCCAATCCACCTAATCCACACATCTTTGGACACTAAGGGGCAATTTAGCATGGCCAATCCACCTAATCCGCACATCTTTGGACACTAAAGGACAATTTAGCATGGCCAATCCACCCTAACCTACACATCTTTAGACACTAAGGGACAATTTAGCATGGCCAATCCACCTAACCTGCACATCTTTGGACACTAAGGGGCAATTTAGCATGGCCAATCCACCTAATCCGCACATCTTTGGACACTAAGGGGCAATTTAGCATGGCCAATCCACCTAATCCGCACATCTTTGGACACTAAGGGGCAATTTAGCATGGCCAATCCACCTAATCCGCACATCTTTGGACACTAAGGGGCAATTTAGCATGGCCAATCCACCTAATCCGCACATCTTTGGACACTAAGGGACAATTTAGCATGGCCAATCCACCTAACCTGCACATCTTTGGACACTAAGGGACAATTTAGCATGGCCAATCCACCCAACCTGCACATCTTTGGATACTTAGGGGCAATTTAGCATGGCCAATCCACCTAATCCGCACATCTTTGGACACTAAGGGACAATTTAGCATGGCCAATCCACCTAACCTGCACATCTTTGGACACTAAGGGGCAATTTAGCATGGCCAATCCACCTAATCCGCACATCTTTGGACACTAAGGGGTAATTTAGCATGGCCAATCCACCTAACCGGCACATCTTTGGACACTAAGGGGTAATTTAACATAGCCAATCCACTTAACCTGCACATCTTTGGATACTTAGGGGCAATTTAGCATGGCCAATCCACCTAACCTGCACATCTTTGGATACTTAGGGGCAATTTAGCATGGCCAATCCACCTAACCTGAACATCTTTGGACACTAAGAGGATATTTAGCACGGCCAATGCACCCTAACCAGCACGTCTTTCGGGAGGAAACCGGAGCACCCGGAGGAAACCCACGCTGACACGGGGAGAATGTGCAGACTCTGCACAGACAGTGCCCCAAGCCGGGAATCGAACCCAGGTCCCTGGCGCTGTGAGGCAGCTTTGCTAACCACTGTGTCACCGTGCCGCCCAGGGTTACAGATCCTGTTACAGATCAGTGCCCCTTTGTGCCGAGTGAGGCGTCTCGCTCGCACCCCGTATTGTTCCGCCCTGATCTTCTCCCTCTGAAAAGGATGCCGACTCTTGCAGATGTTTCCGTCCCTCAGCCTAACGGTTGAGCTTCCCCTGAAATACGCAGGGCCCGTCCTTCAGCTCGGGTCACTGATGTGACTAAAGAGGATGCCAGATCGTGTAGAACAGTTCACCAGTCATTGCAACTCCAACGGCTTTCCTGTTAAACAGGAAAGGGTGATGGTTAAGAAAGAATCGGATTCGCAGCAAACATCAGCAGGGTGGCATTAACTCTTGCTTGGTGTTGCAGCTTTGTAGAACCTTAGTTAGGCCGCACTTGGAATATAGTGTTCAATTCTGGTCGCCACACTACCAGAAGGATGTGGAGGCTTTGGAGAGGGTACAGAAAAGATTTACCAGGATGTTGCCTGGTATGGAGGGCATTAGCTATGAGGAGAGGTTGGAGAAACTTGGTTTGTTCTCACTGGAGCGACGGAGGTTGAGGGGCGACCTGATAGAAGTCTACAAGATTATGAGAGGCATGGTCAGTGTGGATAGTCAGAAGCTTTTTCCCCCAGGGTGGAAGAGTCAATTACTAGGGGGGCACAGGTTTAAGGTGCGAGGGGCAAGGTTTAAAGGAGATGTACGAGGCAAGTTTCTTACACAGAGGGTGGCGGGTGCCTGGAACTCGCTGCCAGGGGAGGGAGTGGAAGCGGATACGGTAGTGAGTTTTACATAAGAACATAAGAAATAGGAGCAGGAGTAGGCCATCTAGCCCCTCGAGCCTGCCCCGCCATTCAATAAGATCATGGCTGATCTGACGTGGATCAGTACCACTTACCCGCCTGATCCCCATAACCCTTAATTCCCTTACCGATCAGGAATCCATCCATCCGCGCTTTAAACATATTCAGCGAGGTAGCCTCCACCACCTCAGTGGGCAGAGAATTCCAGAGATTCACCACCCTCTGGGAGAAGAAGTTCCTCCTCAACTCTGTCTTAAACCGACCCCCCTTTATTTTGAGGCTGTGTCCTCTAGTTTTAACTTCCTTACTAAGTGGAAAGAATCTCTCCGCCTCCACCCTATCCAGCCCCCGCATTATCTTATAAGTTATAAGTTTTAAGGGGCATCTTGACAAATACATGAATAGGATGGGAATAGAGGGATACGGTCCCCGGAAGGGTAGGGAGTTTTAGTTCAGATGGGGGCAGCATGGTCGGGATTTGAGCTATGGAACATGTGAAAATTTCCATCTGCTGACAGTCACCTTCTCGACAATCTCTTCCCCCACCCCCAACAGATCCGATATTTGTGGGCTCCACCTTTATGCCGGACAGCGAGGGCGACAAGATCTACTTCTTCTTCACCGAGAGCAGACACAAGTCGGACCTGCTGCAGAGGATGAGTCTGTCTTTGGTGGCCCGAGTGTGCAAGGTGAGGGTCCCCCAGCAACGGCGCCGCCTCTTTGGAGTGTGGCAAAGTCCGCCACACCTCGTGGGCCGGCTTCAGACCTCTGACGGATGGGGAACCGCGTTTCAGACAAAGGTGTACCCGTTGGAAGAATGCCTTATCTGTTCAGGGGTGGCTCACCCTTGCTCGCCCTGTTGACCCACCAGAAGGAACTCCCAATCCTAGTCAATTAAAGACTTACCCCAACTTATAAATCAAAGATTGAGGTTTAATAAAGAAACTTCATTACTCGCAACTCACAAGGCCTCATCCTGGGCCAATCCAAGCTCCTCCCCCCCCCCTAATTCCCAACAGATTCTTATTTATACTGAGTCAGCTGGTCACCACCGCATCATTTTGTCATTGGTTACATAGTTTACTGGGTCAGCTGACCCTCACAACTCATTACCATTGGTCACCCTACAAAAGATCCAGTGTCACCATTGGTTACGTTCTAACACATAGCTACCCTGCCACTGCACTGGGCCTGTTAGGCACAGCATGAAGCCTGACTGGGTCCCAATAACTTTCCGATTTTGACTTAAATGTGAGGAAACTCATTGGGGGGGGGGGGCGATACGGTGGCACAGTAGTTAGCGCTGCTGCCCCACTGCGCCAGGGACCCGGGTTCGATTCCCGGCTCGGGTCACTGTCTGTACGGAGTCTGCACATTCCCCCCGTGTCTGCGTGGGTTTCCTCCGGGTGCTCCGGTTTTCTCCCACTGTCCAAAAGATGTGCAGGTTAGGTGGATTGGCCATGCTAAATTGCCCCTTAGTGTCCAAAGACATGCGGGTTAGGGGGATTGGCCGTGCTAAATTGCCCTTTAGTGTCCAAAGATGTGCGGGTTAGGGGGATTGGCCATGCTAAATTGCCCTTTAGTGTCCAAAGATGTGCGGGTTAGGTGGATTGGCCATGCTAAATTGCCCCTTAGTGTCCAAAGATGTGCAGGTTAGGTGGATTGGCCATGCTAAATTGCCCCTTAGTGTCCAAAGATGTGCGGGTTAGGGGGATTGGCCGTGCTAAATTGCCCCTTCGTGTCCAAAGATGTGTGGGTTAGGGGGATTGGCCATGCTAAATTGCCCCTTAGTGGCCAAAGATGATCAGGTTAGGGGGATTGGCCGTGCTAAATTGCCCCTTAGTGTCCAAAGATGTGTGGGTTAGGGGGATTGGCCATGCTAAATTGCCCCTTAGTGTCCAAAGATGTGTGGGTTTGGGGGATTGGCCATGCTAAATTGCCCCTTAGTGTCCAAAGATGATCAGGTTAGGTGGATTGGCCATGCTAAATATGTAGGGTTATCGGGGTACGGCCTGGGTGGGACTGTTGTCAGTGCAGACTCGATGGGCCGAATGGCCTCCTTCTGCATTGTAGGGATTCTATGTTTTCTATTGAAGGATGCTTTATGGGCAGCACGGTGGCACAGCGCCTAGCATTGCTGCCTCACAGCACCAGGGACCCAGGTTCGATTCCTGGCTTGGGTCACTGTTTGTGCGGAGTCTGCACGTTCTCCCCGTGTCTGCGTGGGTTTCCTCTGGGTGCTCCGGTTTTCTCCCACGCTCCAAAAGACATGCAAGTTAGGTGGATTGGCTGTGCTAAATTCTCCCTCAGTGTGCCCGAACAGGCGCTGGGGTGTGGTGACTCGGGGATTTTCACAGTAACTTCATTGCAGTGTTAATGTCAGCCGGCTTGTGTCACTAACAAATAAATAAACTTCAAAAATCTTTAACCTCACTCCAGAAGTAATTCCTCTGACAAATCAGGGATCTTTTCAAGTTAAAAGAAGATTTACTCATGACACAATTTAAGTATAACTCTAACAAAAATGAAACAGTTTAACTCTTCACCATTAAGCAATCTTTAAAAGTGAAAAGAAGCAAACTCTTAACTTCTAACTTATCACTATTTCAGTTCCAATTGAGCAATGTTTCTCTTATAGACTTAAACCCCACTTTTAAAACACTTGCATACTTGCTGTAACCTTTGTTACAAGCCTGTGTACAAGATTACAGGGGGGCCCAATGGCACAGTGGTTCAATTCCAGCCTCGGGTCACCGTCTATGTGGATTTTGCACATTCCCCCCATGTCTGCGTGGGTTTCCTCCGAGTGCCCTGGTTTCCTCCCACAGTCTGAAAGACATGCTGGTTCGGTGGATTGGCCGTGCTTAATTGCCGCTTAGTGTCAGGGGGACCAACAGGGTAAATACACCGGGTTACAGGGACAGGGCTTGGGTGGGATTGTTGTCAGTGCAGGCTCGATGGGCCAAAGCGTCTCTTTCTGCACTGTAGAGATTTTCCCCTTTCTGCACTGTATGATTCTATGACTCGTAACCCAAAGCCCCAGGGTAATGACCCAGGTGTCTGGGTTCAAATGCCTCCACTGCAAATTTGAATGCAAGACAAACCTTGAATAAACAGACGAACGATGTCCACAAAATCATTATCAATTGTCGGAAAAACCCCATCTGGTTCACTTGTGTCCTTTCGGGAAGGAAACGTGCCCCCCTGTAATCTTGCACACAAGCTTGTAACAAAGGTTACAGCAAGTATGCAAGTGTTTTAAAAGTGGGGTTTAAGTCTAGAAGAGAAACATTGCTCAATTGGAACTGAAATAGTGATAAGTTAGAAGTTAAGAGTTTGCTTCTTTTCACTTTTAAAGATTGCTTAATGGTTAAGAGTTAAACTGTTTCATTTTTGTTAGAGTTATACTTAAATTGTGTCATGAATAAATCTTCTTTTAACTTGAAAAGATCCTTAATTTGTCAGTGAAATTACTCCTGGAGTAAAAGTTTTTTTGCCCGGTCTGGCCTCCATGTGACTCAAGACACACAAACAATGTGCTCTTAACTGCCCCCCTCTGTAATGGCCTGAAAGTCACAGCGCATGAAGGTTTCTAAGGCATTTCTAATTCAGTGCAAACTAACTGAGCTTGGCCTCCCCGCCCAGAGCGATGTCGGTGGACAGCGAGTGTTGCAGAAACGGTGGACCACCTTCCTCAAGGCCCAGCTGCTGTGTTACCTCCCCGAGGACCAGTTCCCCTTCAACGTACTCCAGGATATGTTCGTCTCCGAGGATGAGGAGGGGTCAGTGTTCTATGGAGTCTTCAGCTCACAGTGGTAAGCCGAACGGTCTCTCTGGTTGGCGTTGAGTGTGGTGGGTTGTCCTGCTGACTGAGCCATAGAAATCATAGAAATCATAGAAACCCTACAGTGCAGAAGGAGGCCATTCGGCCCATCGCGTCTGCACCGACCACAATCCCACCCAGGCCCTACCCCCACACGTCTGGCAGCTGTTAGTGGAAGCTTAATTGGAACTGAAAGAGTAATAAGTTAGAAGCAGACAGTGGAGTGGGTGTTGTGCATTAGACATGGTATGCAAACCGTTAAAGATAAAAGTAAGGTAAAGTTTATTTATTTGTATCACAAGTAAGGCTTACATTAACACTGCAATGAAGTTACTGTGAAAATCCCCGAGTCGTCACACTCCTGTTCGGGTAACACCGAGGGAGAATTTAGCACCCTAATCAGCACGTCTTTCGGACTGTGGGAGGAAGCCGGAGCACCCGGAGGAAACCCACGCAGACACGGGGAGAACGTGCAGACTCCACACAGACAGTGACCCGAGCCGGGAATCGAACCCGGGTCCCTGGCGCCGTGAGGTAGCAGGTGCTGACCCCACTGTGCCGACGTGAGGGGCGAAACAGAGTGCGGAACCGCCACGCGCCAAACACGTGACTCCTGGCCAAACGGATGGGCAGAAAGTTGAAGGTTAAAACGGCAAATTCCGTTCGGGAATGCGGGACTTTAATTAAGACTTGAGTTTTATTTCTGAAAATGGACGCACAGGCCGGATTACTGCAGGCTGAGTCTCTGAGGGACAATAAAACGCCCCCCCCCGCGCTCCTTCCCCATGGCTTTGATGAAGCCTAAAATGTGGACCTTTTCGAATACGAGCTCCCTGATGGCGCTTCCTGCAGGTGTACATCATGTGGGAGTGTCAGGGTTACCGACACTCAAGAGAGATGATACTCTGTACGTAGGAACGGTGCCGCTGTGACTTGTACCTCCTGCATTGTACGGATTCGGGTAACACTGAGGGAGAATTTAGCACCTAACCAGCACGTATTTCGGACTGTGGGAGGAAACCGGAGCACCCGGGAGAAACCCACGCAGACACGGGGAGAATGTGCAAACTCCGCACAGGCAGTGACCCGAGCCGGGAATCGAATCCGATCCCCGGCGCTGTGAGGCAGCAGCGCTAACCCGCTGTGCCACCCCAGTCGACAGGACCAACCCACTTAGAAGGTGTAGCCCACAGAGAGATTCATAGAATCCGTACAGTGCAGGAGGAGGCCATTCAGCCCATTGGGTCTGCACCGGCTCTCTGATAGATAGGCCCTATCCCCGTCACCCCACGTATTTACCCCGCTAATTCCGCCCCCCCCCCCCCCCGCCGGTAACTGATTATCCACCTCGATCTGCCTTTGGGTGGAAGGATTTCGCGCGGTTCCCATCATACCCCTCACTTTGTTAACATCCTCCATTCCTATGCTTGCGTTTTAGGTTCCGTGGCGTCTCCGACAGCACCGCAGTTTGTGCCTTCTCATTGCCCAACATACAGGAGGTCTTTAACGGGCAGTACAAGCTGCTGAACAGGGAGACGCTGACCTGGTCGTTATTTTCTGCTGACAGTTCGGATCCGAGACCCGGTGCCGTGAGTTACATTCCTTGCCGATTAAAGGACCCTTCCTTCGCAAATAAATAACGAGTCACTGACCTGCGGAATCAGAATCCCAATTCTGTGAGGCCACGTCACTTCATAAAGGACAGATTGCTTCTGAGCAACTTCAATCATTAGGGTTTGGCGCAGTGGGTTGGCGCTGCTGCCTCACAGCGCCAGGGACCCGGGTTCGATTCCCGGCTCGGGTCACTGTCTGCGTGGGGTCTGCACGTTCTCCCCGTGTCTGCGTGGGTTTCCTCCGGGTGCTCCGGTTTCCTCCCACACTCCAAAGAGTTAAAATTAAAGTTTATTTATGAGTCACAAGTAGGCTTACATTCACACTGCAATGAAGTTACTGTGAAAATCCCCGAGTCGCCACACTCCGGCGCCTGTTCGGGTAACACTGAGGGAGAATTTAGCATCGAACCAGCACGTATTTCGGACTGTGGGAGGAAACCGGAGCACCCGGAGGAAACCCACGCAGACACGGGGAGAATGTGCAAACTCCACACAGACAGGGACCCGAGCCGGGAATCGAATCCGGTCCCCGGCACTGTGAGGCAGCAGCGCTAACCACTGTGCCACGCCAGGTTAGGTTGATTGGGCAAGCTTAATTGCCCCTTAGTGTCCCAAGATGTGCAGGTTAGGTGGATCGGCCATGTTAAATTGCCCCTTAGTATCCAAAGATGTGCAGGTTGGGTGGATTGGCCATGCTAAATTGCCCCTTAGTGTCCAAAGATGTGCAGGTTGGGTGGATTGGCCGTGCTAAATTGCCCCTTAGTGTCCAAAGATGTGCAGGTTGGGTGGATTGGCCATGCTAAATTGCTCCTTAGTGTCCAAATATCTGTAGGTTAGGTGGATTGGCCATGCTAAATTGCCCCTTAGTGTCAGGGGGATTAGCAGGGTAAATATGTGGGGTTATGTGGATAGGGCCTGGGTGGGATTGTGGTCGGTGCAGACTCGATGGGCCAAATGGCCTCTTTCTGCAGGGATTCTCTGATTCTATGATTGGGGAGCACCCAAATGGTGCACTGGGGGGGTTACCCCGTCGGAGATTCCCAGAAATGCAAATGCCCATTGGGTGATTTACCCACGCAGGAAAAGGTCCAGAAAGGAGACTTCAATTGCAAACTTGACATAGTTCCACCTGAATTAGACCAAATGTCAGAAAGATTAAAACCACATCTAAGTTCCGGATAACTATTGGATAAACAGGGGAGGCCCCAATACCACTTCTCACCCCAATGTCCCCATCAAACACTCCCAGGACAGGTACAGCACGGGGTTAGATACAGAGTAAAGCTCCCTCTACACTGTCCCCATCAAACACTCCCAGGACAGGTACAGCATGGGGTTAGATACAGAGTAAAGCTCCCTCTACACTGTCCCCCATCAAACACTCCTAGGACAGGTACAGCATGGGGTTAGATACAGAGTAAAGCTCCCTCTACACTGTCCCCCATCAAACACTCCTAGGACAGGTACAGCATGGGGTTAGATACAGAGTAAAGCTCCCTCTACACTGTCCCCCATCAAACACTCCCAGGACAGGTACAGCACGGGGTTAGATACAGAGTAAAGCTCCCTCTACACTGTCCCCCATCAAACACTCCCAGGACAGATACAGCACGGGGTTAGATACAGAGTAAAGCTCCCTCTACACTGTCCCCATCAAACACTCCCAGGACAGGTACAGCACAGGGTTAGATACAGAGTAAAGCTCCCTCTACACTGTCCCCATCAAACACTCCCAGGACAGGTACAGCACGGGTTTTGATACAGAGTGAAGCTCCCTCTACACTGTCCCCCATCAAACACTTCCAAAACAGGTATAGCATGGGGTGAGATACAGAGTAAAGCTCCCTCTGCACTGTCCCCCATCAAACACTCCCAGGAAAGGTACAGCACGGGGTTTGACACAGGGTAAATAAATTCTGCCTCTCACCTCTTGCCTGTATGACTTTCGTTCCTGCAGTGTAACACTGAGCCTTCCATGGATTCGACACTGAAACTTGTGAAAGACCTTTTTATGATGAATGAGGCAGTGCAGCCCATTGGAAAGCGGCCACAGCTGGTGAACCTGAAGGAACAGTACGTGAAGATAGCAGTGGACACCGTCCTCTCCATCAATTCTGTGAAGCACAGAGTCATGTTTCTCATCACAGGTAGGCACATCCAAGTAAAGCCGATTAGTGTCACAGAGAAGCCTCCATTAACACTGCAATGAAGTTACTGTGAAAATCCCCAAGTCGCCACACTCCTGTTCGGGTCCACTAAGGGGCAATTTATCATGGCCAATCCCCCTAACCTGCACATCTTTGGACACGAAGGGGCAATTTATCATGGCCAATCCACCTAACCTGCACATCTTTGGACACTAAGGGGCAATTTATCATGGCCAATCCACCTAACCTGCACATCTTTGGACACTAAGGGGCAATTTATCATGGCCAATCCACCTAACCTGCACATCTTTGGACACGAAGGGGCAATTTATCATGGCCAATCCACCTAACCTGCACATCATTGATACTAAGAGGCAATTTAGCACGGCCAATCCACCTAACCCGCACATCTTTGGACACTAAGGGGCAATTTAGCACGGCCAATCCACCTAACCTGCACATCTTTGGGTACTAAGGGACAATTTAGCACGGCCAATCCACCTGACCTGCACATCTTTGGGCACTAAGGGACAATTTAGCATGGCCAATCCACCTAACCTGCACATCTTTGGGCACTAAGGGGCAATTTAGCATGGCCAATCCACCTAACCTGCACATCTTTGGACATTAAGGGGCAATTTATCATGGCCAATCCACCTAACTTGCACATCATTGATACTAAGAGGCAATTTAGCATGGCCAATCCACCTAACCTGCACATCTTTAGACACTAAGAGGCAATTTAGCATGGCCAATCCACCTAACCTGCACATCTTTAGACACTAAGAGGCAATTTAGCATGGCCAATCCACCTAACCTGCACATCTTTAGACACTAAGAGGCAATTTAGCATGGCCAATCCACCCAAACCAGCACATCTTTGCACTGTGGGAGGAAACCGGAGCACCCGGAGGAAATCCATGTAGACACGGGGAGAACGTGCAGACTCTGCACAGACAGTGACCCGAGCCGGGAATTGAACCCGGGTCCCTGGCGTTGTGAGGCAGCAGCGTTAACCCGCTGTGCCATCGTGCTGCCCACCTTCCAATTCCCGGAGATGCCAGGCCGACCCTTGTCACTGTTCGCTGGCACTCGTTCTCGGAGTGCCCGCCTGAAGAGCGAGGGAAAGGAAAGGGAGGATTGGGCCTCCCGATCACAGACGTTAGAGACCGCCAACAAACAAGTTTCACATCCTGATCTATGAAAGCTAAAAACGGAAGCAGGTATCTCACAGACGCCTCGGTTCAAATAGACTGATTTGTCGGTACTGTTAAACCACCAGTGAGTATGAAGTGAGATCTTCCTGCCTGGTGACACAGTGGCGCAGTGATTAGCACTGTTGCCTCACAGCTCCAGGGACCCGATTCTATTCCTGGCTTGGGTGACTGTCTGTGTCTGCATGGGTTTCCTCCCACAGTCTGAAAGATGTGCTGGTTAGGGGGATTGGCCATGCTAAATTGACCCTTAGTGTCCAAAGATGTGCGGGTTCAGTGGATTGGCCATGCTAGGTTGTCCCTTGGTGTCCAAAGATGTGCGGGTTAGGTGGATTGGCCATGCTAAATTGCCCCTTAGTGTCCAAAGATGTGCAGGTTAGGTGGATTGGCCATGCTAAATTGCCCCTTAGTGTCCAAAGATGTGCAGGTTAGGTGGATTGGCTGTGCTAAATTGCCCCTTAGTGTCCAAAGATGTGCAGGTTAGGTGGATTGGCCATGCTAAATTGCCCCTTAGTGTCCAAAGATGTGCAGGTTAGGTGGATTGGCCATGCTAAATTGCCCCTTAGTGTCCAAAGATGTGCAGGTTAGGTGGATTGGCTGTGCTAAATTGCCCCTTAGTGTCCAAAGATGTGCAGGTTAGGTGGATTGGCCATGTTAAATTGCCCCTTAGTGTCCAAAGATACGTAGGTTAGGTGGATTGGCCATGCTAAATTGCCCCTTAGTGTCCAAAGATGTGCAGGTTAGGTGGATTGGCTGTGCTAAATTGCCCCTTAGTGTCCAAAGATGTGCAGGTTAGGTGGATTGGCTGTGCTAAATTGCCCCTTAGTGTCCAAAGATGTGCAGGTTAGGTGGATTGGCCGTGCTAAATTGCCCCTTAGTGTCCAAAGATGTGCAGGTTAGGTGGATTGGCTGTGCTAAATTGCCCCTTAGTGTCCAAAGATGTGTAGGTTAGGTGGATTGGCCGTGCTAAATTGCCCCTTAGTGTCCAAAGATGTGCAGGTTAGGTGGATTGGCCATGCTAAATTGCCCCTTAGTGTCCAAAGATGTGCGGGTTCAGTGGATTGGCCATGCTAGGTTGTCCCTTGGTGTCCAAAGATGTGCAGGTTAGGTGGATTGGCCATGCTAAATTGCCCCTTAGTGTCCAAAGATGTGTGGGTTCAGTGGATTGGCCATGCTAGGTTGTCCCTTGGTGTCCAAAGATGTGTGGGTTAGGTGGATTGGCCATGCTAAATTGCCCCTTAGTGTCCAAAGATGTGTGGGTTCAGTGGATTGGCCATGCTAGGTTGTCCCTTGGTGTCCAAAGATGTGCAGGTTAGGTGGATTGGCCATGCTAAATTGCCCCTTAGTGTCCAAAGATGTGTGGGTTCAGTGGATTGGCCATGCTAGGTTGTCCCTTGGTGTCCAAAGATGTGCAGGTTAGGTGGATTGGCCATGCTAAATTGCCCCTTAGTGTCCAAAGATGTGTGGGTTCAGTGGATTGGCCATGCTAGGTTGTCCCTTGGTGTCCAAAGATGTGCAGGTTAGGTGGATTGGCCATGCTAAATTGCCCCTTAGTGTCCAAAGATGTGCGGGTTAGGGGGATTGGCCATGCTAAATTGCCCCTCAGTGTCAGGGAGACTAGCAGGGTAAATACATGGGGCGACGGGTGGGATTGTGGTCAGTGCAGACTCGATGGGCCGAATGGCCTCCTTCTGCACTGTAGGGATTCTATAAACTCGACATGTAATTTTATAAGTCTCGTCTGAACTCCAGCGAAAACAATCGTAACCTGGTCAATCTCTCCTCGTACATCAGTCCCTCCTTCCCCGGATTGTGTTGGGTTTCTGTGCCGCCGACTTCACTCCGCTCTCTTCCTTCCCCAGCCCGTGGTTTCCTGCACAAAGCCCTGCGTGTGAAGGCCACCTCTCACATCATCGAGGAGCTCCAACTCTTCTCGAGTCCGCAGCCCGTGCACAGCCTGGTGCTGTCAGCTGATCAGGTCAGCACCCTCGCCTCGCGTCCCTTAGCCCGTCAGTCGTGAAGTGCGGGGTGGCCCGAGAGCCAGCCGCTGGCCGATGGGGTAAGTCAGGGCATCTCAGATCACCTCCACCTCCATTAGCGAGGGAACAGAGGTGCTGTCTGATGAGCCCAGGGGACAGGTAGATCTGTGCAGAGGTTCAAAGCCGTGCCTTCACTTTGACATCTACAGCCATGGAGCAGCAGCGTAGCAACTGGCACCAACTGCCCTCAACCCTGTGTTGAAGCTCTCCCCAAATGCTGTCCCTGTCCTGGGAGTGTTTGATGGGGGACAGTGTAGAGGGAGCTTTACTCTGTATCTAACCCCGTGCTGTACCTGTCCTGGGAGTGTTTGATGGGGACAGTGTAGAGGGAGCTTTACTCTGTATCTAACCCCGTGATGTACCTGTCCTGGGAGTGTTTGATGGGGGGACAGTGTAGAGGGAGCTTTACTCTGTATCTAACCCCGTGCTGTACCTGTCCTGGGAGTGTTTGATGGGGGACAGTGTAGAGGGAGCTTTACTCTGTATCTAACTCCATGCTGTACCTGTCCTGGGAGTGTTTGATGGGGGACAGTGTAGAGGGAGCTTTACTCTGTATCTAACCCCGTGCTGTACCTGTCCTGGGAGTGTTTGATGGGGGACAGTGTAGAGGGAGCTTTACTCTGTATCTAACCCCGTGCTGTACCTGTCCTGGGAGTGTTTGATGGGGACAGTGTAGAGGGAGCTTTACTCTGTATCTAACCCCGTGCAGTCCCTGTCCTGGGAGTGTTTGATGGGGGACAGTGTAGAGGGAGCTTTACTCTGTATCTAACCCCGTGATGTACCTGTCCTGGGAGTGTTTGATGGGGGGACAGTGTAGAGGGAGCTTTACTCTGTATCTAACCCCGTGCTGTACCTGTCCTGGGAGTGTTTGATGGGGGACAGTGTAGAGGGAGCTTTACTCTGTATCTAACTCCATGCTGTACCTGTCCTGGGAGTGTTTGATGGGGGACAGTGTAGAGGGAGCTTTACTCTGTATCTAACCCCGTGCTGTACCTGTCCTGGGAGTGTTTGATGGGGGACAGTGTAGAGGGAGCTTTACTCTGTATCTAACCCCGTGCTGTACCTGTCCTGGGAGTGTTTGATGGGGACAGTGTAGAGGGAGCTTTACTCTGTATCTAACCCCGTGCAGTCCCTGTCCTGGGAGTGTTTGATGGGGGACAGTGTAGAGGGAGCTTTACTCTGTATCTAACCCCGTGCTGTCCCTGTCCTGGGAGTGTTTGATGGGGACAGTGTAGAGGGAGCTTTACTCTGTATCTAACCCCGTGCTGTACCTGTCCTGGGAGTGTTTGATGGGGGACAGTGTAGAGGGAGCTTTACTCTGTATCTAACCCCGTGCTGTTCCTGTCCTGGGAGTGTTTGATGGGGACAGTGTAGAGGGAGTTTTACTCTGTATCTATCCCCGTGCAGTACCTGTTCTGGGAGTGTTTGGTGGGGACAATTTAGAGGGAGCTTTACTCTGTATCTAACCCCGTGCTGTACCTGTCCTGGGAGTGTTTGATGGGGACAGTGTAGTGGGAGCTTTACTCTGTATCTAACCCCGTGCTGTACCTGTTCTGGGAGTGTTTGATGGGGACAGTGTAGTGGGAGCTTTACTCTGTATCTAACCCCGTGCTGTACCTGTCCTGGGAGTGTTTGATGGGGACAGTGTAGAGGGAGCTTTACTCTGTATCTAACCCCGTGCTGTACCTGTCCTGGCAGTGTTTGATGGGGACAGTGTAGAGGGAGCTTTACTCTGTATCTAACACCGTGCTGTACCTGTCCTGGGAGTGTTTGATGGGGGACAGTGTAGAGGGAGCTTTACTCTGCATCTAACCCCGTGCTGTACCTGTCCTGGGAGTGTTTGATGGGGGACAGTGTAGAGGGAGCTTTACTCTGTATCTAACCCCATGCTGTCCCTGTCCTGGGAGTGTTTGATGGGGGACAGTAGAGGGAGCTTTACTCTGTATCTAACCCCGTGCTGTACCTGTCCTGGGAGTGTTTGATGGGGGACAGTGCAGAGTGAGCTTTACTCTGTATGTAACCCCGTGCTGTACCTGCCTTGCGAGTGTTTGATGGGGACAGTGTAGAGGGAGCTTTACTCTGTATCTAACCCCGTGCTGTATCTCCCCTGGGTGTGTTTGATGGGGGACAGTGTAGAGGGAGCTTTACTCTGTATCTAACCCCATGCTGTCCCTGTCCTGGGAATGTTTGATGGGGGACAGTGTAGAGGGAGCTTTACTCTGTATCTAACCCCGTGCTGTAC
>NW_027591732.1:5000-27500 GCF_964213995.1 Mustelus asterias
GCCTTGGGGAGAGTCGGTGCCCATGGGGGGACCTTGGGGAGAGTCCGTGTCCAAGGGGAGGCCTTGGGGAGAGTCCGTGTCCAAGGGGAGGCCTTGGGGAGAGTCAGTGTTCAAGGGGAGGCCTTGGGGAGAGTCGGTGCCCATGGGGGGGCCTTGGGGAGAGACATTGCCCATGGAGGGGCCTTGGGGAGAGTCAGTGCCCATGGGGGAGCCTGGGGGGGAGTCGGTGCCCGTGGTGGGGCCTTGGGGAGAGTTGGTGCCATTGAGGGGGCCTTGGGGAGAGACATTGCCCGTGGGGAGGCCTTGGGGAGAGTCGGTGCCCATGGGGGGGCCTTGGGGAGAGTCCGTGTCCAAGGGGAGGCCTTGGGGAGAGTTGGTGCCATTGTTGCTTTCTTGGTGAGAGTCGGTGCCCGTGGGGGAACCTTGGGGAGAGTCGGTGCCATTGGGGGGGCCTTGGGAGAGTCTGTGCCCGTGACGGGGCCTTGGGAAGAGTCGGTGCCCATGGGGGGGCCTTGGGAGAGTCTGTGCCCATGGGGGTGCCTTGGGGAGAGTTGGTGCCATTGGGGGGCCTTGGGGAGAGTCGGTGCCCATGGGGGGACCTTGGGGGTAGTCCATGTCCAAGGGGAGGTCTTGGGGAGAGACGGTGCCCGTAGGAGGGCCTTGGGGAGAGTCGGTGCCCAAGCGGATGCCTTGGGGAGAGATGGTGCCCATGGGGAGGGCCTTGGGGAGAGTCGGTGCACATGGGGGGCCTTGGGGAGAGTTGGTGCCATTGTGGGGGCCTTGGGGAGAGTCTGTGCCCGTGACGGGGCCTTGGGAAGAGTCGGTGCCCATGGGGGGGCCTTGGGGAGAGTCGGTGCCATTGGGGGTGCCTTGGGGAGAGTTGGTGCCATTGGGGGGCCTTGGGGAGAGTCAGTGCCCATGGGGGGGCCTTGGGGCGAATCGATGCCATTGGGGGTGCCTTGGGGAGAGTTGGTGCCATTGGGGGGCCTTGGGGTGATTCGGTGCCCAAGGGGAGGCCTTGGGGAGAGTCGGTGCCCATGGGGAGGCCTTGGGGAGAGTTGGTGCCATTGGGGGGCCTTGGGGAGATTCGGTGCCCAAGGGGAGGCCTTGGGGAGAGTTGGTGCCCAAGGCGGGTTGCTGTATTCCCCGAGGGGAGAGTTGGTGGGTGCAGGTGGGCAGGGGGATAGGTTTGCCATGTCTGAGATTGGCTACAATAATGGACGCTCTATGTTGTGTGCCCCCCCCCCCACCCCTGCCCCCCCCCCCCCCCCCCCGGCAGACGCAGAGCGACGGCGCCAAGCTCAGGAAGCCCTCGAGAAGAGTTGGCAGCTCTCCCTGGACTTTGAGGAGACGGAGGGATCGACGATCGTGCTGGATGACAGCCTACGTCTCCCCACCCCCCAGCCGCCCGTGCCCGTCATGATCGCCGTCAAGCCCAAACCGCCCCCCAGACCCCGCAAGCCCAGCCCGCCCCTGGCGCTGTCCCCCGTGGAGCCCCTGGTCCCCTCCCCCGGGCTCCTGCGCCCCGTTCAGCCGGAGGACATCAAGGAGCCAGTGCCGCCTCTGGAGCGCATCCCGCGGCGGGTCCCGCCCAGTGCCGAGGGGGAGGCGGCCAAGGCCCCACCCCTGCCCCCCAAACCCGCCCACAAGCTCCCGCCGCCAGCCTCCAAGGAGAAGATGCGGAGGGTGCCCGAGGAAGCCAAGGGCGGCGCCAAGGAGGAATTCAAACGGCCAAAGATGCCCCGCAAGGGTAGGCCAGCCGGTGTGGTGATCACCGAGGCGGGGAGAGAGCCCGAGGAACAAACAGAGATCCGCTTCCGCCAACGACCAACCGACACCGCAAAGCCAAAAACATTGGCACAGAAGTTAAAGGTAGAGGATTCGGCGGGAATTCGGATAGGGAAAGCATGGACTTGGGGCCCAACCGGGGAAGCGGTTTGGGGTCCATTGGGATTGTGTAGAGTGGGAGTGAACGGGAAGGGGTTTGGGGTCAAAGAACAAAGAACAATACAGCACAGGAACAGGCCCTTCGGCCCTCCAAGCCCGCGCCGCTCCCCGGTCCAGGATTGAATCCTGAATCCAGGATCCCCGCCTAATTTTCCAGCCAATCTACATCCTACATCCTGGATCCAGAACTGGCTTGCCTGCAGAAGGCAGAGAGTGGCTGTGGAGGGGTCTTTCTCTGCATGGAGGTCAGTGACCAGTGGAGTGCCCCAGGGATCTGTTCTGGGACCCTCGCTGTTTGTCATTTTCATAAATGACCTGGATGAGGAAGTGGAGGGATGGGTTGGTAAGTTTGCTGACGACACCAAGGTAGGTGGTGTTGTGGATAGTTTGGAGGGATGTCAGAAGTTGCAGCGAGACATAGATAGAATGCAAGACTGGGCGGAGAAGTGGCAGATGGACTTCAACCCGGATAAGTGTGTGGTGATCCATTTTGGCAGATCCAATGGGATGAAGCAGCAGTATAATATGAAGGGTACCATTCTTAGCAGTGTAGAGGATCAGAAGGACCTTGGGGTCCGGGTCCATAGGACTCTTAAATCGGCCTCGCAGGTGGAGGATGCGGTCAAGAAGGCGTACGGCGTACTGGCCTTCATTAATCGAGGGATTGAGTTTAGGAGTCGGGAGATAATGCTGCAGCTTTATAGGACCCTGGTTAGACCCCACTTGGAGTACTGCGCGCAGTTCTGGTCACCTCATTACAGGAAAGATGTTGAAGCCATTGAAAGGGTGCAGAGGAGATTTACAAGGATGTTGCCTGGATTGGGGGGCATGCCTTATGAGGATAGGTTGAGGGAGCTTGGTCTCTTCTCCCTGGAGAGACGAAGGATGAGAGGTGACCTGATAGAGGTTTACAAGATGTTGAGAGGTCTGGATAGGGTAGACTCTCAGAGGCTATTTCCAAGGGCTGAAATGGTTGCTACGAGAGGACACAGGTTTAAGGTGCTGGGGGGTAGGTACAGAGGAGATGTCAGGGGTAAGTTTTTCACTCAGAGGGTGGTGGGTGAGTGGAATCGGCTGACGTCGGTGGTGGTGGAGGCAAACTCGTTGGGGTCTTTTAAGAGACTTCTGGATGAGTACATGGGATTTAATGGGATTGAGGGCTATAGATAGGCCTAGAGGTGGGGATGTGATCGGCGCAACTTGTGGGCCGAAGGGCCTGTTTGTGCTGTGGCTTTCTATGTTCTATGTTCTAATATCCTATCCACCGAGCTGTCCCTCACAGCTACGATGCTTTGTTCATCACAACCTATTAACTTACCCCCACCCCCCCATTCCAGACCATGTGATCTCCAGGGAGAGGCGAAAACCCAGAGTGAAAACCCCAGGGCCAATATGGGGAAAAAAAAATCTGGGAAATTCCTCTCCGACCCCCTGAGGCGATCGAAACGAGTCCAGGAGATCACAATGGCCCCGATCGGAAAATGCTTCCCAACTCTATTCATTTCCACTTCCACGAACACCATATGAATTCCCTGCCCCCGAGACAGGTTCCCAACTATCCGCAGTCTCGCTCTGTACTGGCACCAGCAAGATGATCATAGAATGAAGCCTTGAAACGAGAAACAAGGAACAATTAGCCCGCGCCGCTCCCTGGTCCAAACTAGACCACTCTTTTGTATCCCTCCATTCCCACTCCGTTCATATGGCTGTCTAGATAAGTCTTAAACCTTCCCAGTGTGTCCGCCTCCACCACCTTGCCCGGCAACACATTCCAGGCCCCCACGACCCTCTGTGTAAAATACGTCCTTCTGATATCTGTGTTAAACCTCCCCCCCTTCACCTTGAACCTATGACCCCTCGTGAACGTCACCACCGACCCGGGGAAAAGCTTCCCACCGTTCACCCTTGGGGTCCATTGGGATTGTGTACAGTGGGAGTGAACGGGAAGGGGATTGGGATTGTGTACAGTGGGAGTGAACGGGAAGGGGATTGGGATTGTGTACAGTGGGAGTGAACGGGAAGGGGATTGGGATTGTGTACAGTGGGAGTGAACGGGAAGGGGATTGGGATTGTGTACAGTGGGAGTGAACGGGAAGGGGTTTGGGATTGTGTACAGTGGGAGTGAACGGGAAGGGGATTGGGATTGTGTACAGTGGGACTGAACGGGAAGGGGATTGGGATTGTGTAGAGTGGGAGTGAACGGGAAGGGGATTGGGATTCTGTACAGTGGGAGTGAACGGGAAGGGGATTGGGATTGTGTACAGTGGGAGTGAACGGGAAGGGGATTGGGATTGTGTACAGTGGGAGAGAACGGGAAGGGGATTGGGATTGTGTACAGTGGGAGTGAACGGGAAGGGGATTGGGATTGTGTACAGTGGGAGTGAACGGGAAGGGGATTGGGATTGTGGACAGTGGGAGTGAACGGGAAGGGGATTGGGATTGTGTACAGTGGGAGTGAACGGGAAGGGGATTGGGATTGTGTACAGTGGGAGTGAACGGGAAGGGGATTGGGATTGTGTACAGTGGGAGTGAACGGGAAGGGGTTTGGGATTGTGTAGAGTGGGAGTGAACGGGAAGGGGTTTGGGATTGTGTCGAGTGGGAGTGAACGGGAAGGGGATTGGGATTGTGTACATTGGGAGTGAACGGGAAGGGGATTGGGATTGTGTACAGTGGGAGCGAACGGGAAGGGGTTTGGGATTGTGTACAGTGGGAGTGAACGGGAAGGGGATTGGGATTGTGTACAGTGGGAGTGAACAGGAAGGGGTTTGGGATTGTGTACAGTGGGAGTGAACGGGAAGGGGATTGGGATTGTGTACAGTGGGAGTGAACAGGAAGGGGTTTGGGATTGTGTACAGTGGGAGTGAACGGGAAGGGGATTGGGATTGTGTACAGTGGGAGTGAACGGGAAGGGGTTTGGGATTGTGTCGAGTGGGACTGAACGGAAAGGGGATTGGGATTGTGTCGAGTGGGAGTGAACAGGCAGGGGATTGGGATTGTGTACAGTGGGAGTGATTGGGAAGGGGTTTCCGCTCCGTCCAATGTTGATCCTGGCTGTATTATCCCCCAGATTGGAGGTGCAGTAATGGCCCCCCAAGGACCACCCTCCGACTTGCCGGCGGACATTCAGTAAGTTCAACCGCTACCATCTCTCTCGCTCTCTCCAGCGGCTACGAGCAGTACCTCTCCGACCTTCCCTCGTGAGTCCAGCGCCCGTTCCTGCTCTTCGTCTGGTTCTCCGAACGCTTTCCCACACATTTATATCTCTCCTTCGATAGGGACACTGTACGCAACACTCCAGGTGTGGACTCACTAGCACCCCGTACAACTGAAGCATCACCGTGCTACTTTAGCGATCGATTCCCCTCGGCGATAATCATTCCATCCGCTTTCCGAATTCCCGACTGTTCCCGGATACCGGCATTCTGTGGTTGATGCACCAGGACGCCCAGGTCCCTCTGCGTCTCAGAGCGATCCCTCAGCACTGAGGTCCCCTGGCGAAAAAACAATAGAGTTCGATTCACTTTCCGAATCGCTCGCTGTTCCTGAATCGTCATTAGTCCAGACTGTCAAAGAGTCCTCGAGGTTGACAGCACGGAAACAGGCCCTTCAGCTCAACTTGTCCATATCTTTTTTAATCCCCTAAGCTAGTCCCAATTGCCCGCGTTTGGCCCATATCCCTCTCTCCCCAACGTACCCATGTAACTGTCTAAATGCTTTTTAAAAGACAAAATTGTACCCGCCTCTACTACTGCCTCTCGTTCCAGACACTCACCACCCTCTGTGTGAAAAAATTGCCCCTCTGGACCCTTCTGTATCTCTCCCCTCTCACCTTAAACCTACACCCTCTAGTTTTAGACTCCCCTACCTTTGGGAAAAGATATTGACTATCTAGCTGATCTGTGCCCCTCATTATTTTATAGACCTCTATAAGATCACCCCTCAGCCTCCTACGCTCCAGAGAAAAAAGACCCAGTCTATCCAGCCTCTCCTTATAACTCAATCCATCAAGTCCCGGTAGCATCCCAGTAAATCTTTTCCGCACTCTTTCTAGTTTAATAATATCCTTTCTATAATCGGGTGACCAGAACTGTACACAGTATTCCAAGTGTGGCCTTACCAATGTCTTGTACAACTTCAACAAGACGTCCCAACTCCTGTATTCAATGTTCTGACCGATGAAACCAAGCGTGCCGAATGCCTTCTTCACCACTCTGTCCACCTGTGACTCCACTTTCAAGGAGCTATGAACCTGTACCCCGAGATCTCTTTGTTCTGTAACTCTCCCCAACGCCCTACCATTAACTAAGTCCTCCATTGCCCTGTCAAAGAACAAAGAACAAGACAGCACAGGAACAGGCCCTCCTGCTCCAATCATGCTGCCCCGACTGAACCAAAACCCTAAGCCCTTATGGAGTCCGTATCCCTCCATTCCCATCCTATTCATGGATTTGTCAAGACGCCCCTTAAAACTCACGACCGTATCCGCTTCCACTCCCTCCCCCGGCAGCGAGTTCCAGGCACCCACCACCCTCTGTGTAAAAAATCTGCCTCGTACATCTCCTTTAAACCTTGCCCCTCGCACCTTAAACCTGTGCCCCCCGAGTAACTGACTCTTCCACCCTGGGGGGAAAAAGCTTCTGACTATCCACTCTGTCCCTCATAATCTTGTAGACTTCTATCAGGTCTCCCCTCAACCTCCAGTGAGAACAAACCAAGTTTCTCCAACCTCTCCTCATAGCTAATGCCCTCCAGACCAGGCAACATCCTGGTAAATCTTTTCCGTACCCTCTCCAAAGCCTCCACATCCTTCTGGTAGTGTGGCGACCAGAGTTGAACACTATATTCCAAATGAGGCCTAACTAAGGTTCGGTACAGCGCTGGTCTCTATGGGACACCCCTCCCCGCATCCTCCCACCCAGAAAAAGACCCATTTATGCCCACTCTCCGTTTCCTGTTCGCCTGCCAATTTTCAATCCTAGCTTACACCCCAACACCATGTTTCCACAATAATACTCGGTGCGGCAGCCTTATCAAAAGCCTTCTCGAAACGCAAGTACAGAACCTCCACTGGTTCCCCTTTATCGACAGCATGTGTGAACCTTACACTGCAGAAAGAGGCCATTCAACGACCCTCTGACAGAGCATCTCACCCAGACCCTCTCCCCCAGCCCTATCCCCATAACCCTCCATGGCCAATCCACCGAACCTGCACATCGTTGGACACTAAGGGACAATTTAGCATGGCCAATCCAACTAACCTACACATCGTTGGACACTAAGGGGCAATTTAGCATGGCCAATCCACCCAACCTACACATCTTTGGACACCAAGGAACAATTTAGCACGGCCAATCCACCCTAACCCACACATCTTTGGACACCAAGGAACAATTTAGCATGGCCAATCCACCCAACCTACACATCTTTGGACACTAAGGGACAATTTAGCATGGCCAATCCACCTAACCAACACATCTTTGGACACTAAGGGACATTTTAACATGGCCAATCCACCTAACCTGCACATCTTTGGACACTAAGGGACAATTTAGCATGGCCAATCCACCTAACCTACACATCTTTGGACACTAAGGGACAATTTAACATGGCCAATCCACCTAACCTACACATCTTTGGACACTAAGGGACAATTTAACATGGCCAATCCACCTAACCTGCACATCTTTGGACACGAAGGGGCAATTTAGCATTGCCAATCCACCGAACCTGCACATCTTTGGACACTAAGGGACAATTTAGCATGGCCAATCCACCTAGCCTACACATCTTTTGGACACTAAGGGACAATTTAGCATGGCCAATCCACCCTAACCTACACATCTTTGGACACTAAGGGGCAATTTAGCATGGCCAATCCACCTAACCTGCACATCTTTGGACACCAAGGAACAATTTAGCATGGCCAATCCACCTAACCTGCATATCATTGGACACTAAGGGACAATTTAGCATGGCCAATCCACCTAACCTACACATCTTTGGACACTAAGGGACAATTTAGCATGGCCAATCCACCTAACCTACACATCTTTGGACACTAAGGGACAATTTAACATGGCCAATCCACCTAACCTACACATCTTTGGACACTAAGGGACAATTTAGCATGGCCAATCCATCTAACCCGCACATCTTTGGACACTAAGGGACAATTTAGCATGGCCAATCCACCTAACCTGCACATCTTTGGACATCGAGGGGCAATTTAGCATGGCCAATCCACCTAACCTACACATCTTTGGACACTAAGGGGCAATTTAGCATGGCCAATCCACCTAACCTACACATCTTTGGACACTAAGGGACAATTCAGCATGGCCAATCCACCTAACCTGCACATCTTTGGACACTAAGGGGCAATTTAGCATGGCCAATCCATCTAACCTACACATCTTTGGACACTAAGGGACAATTTAGCATGGCCAATCCACCTAACCTACACATCTTTGGACACTAAGGGGCAATTTAGCATGGCCAATCCATCTAACCTACACATCTTTGGACACTAAGGGACAATTTAGCATGGCCAATCCACCCAACCTATACATCTTTGGACACTAAGGGACAATTTAACATGGCCAATCCACCTAACCTACACATATTTTGGACACTAAGGGACAATTTAGCATGGCCAATCCACCTAACCTACACATCTTTAGACATTAAGGGGCAATTTAGCATGGCCAATCCACCTAACCTACACATCTTTTGGACACTAAGGGACAATTTAGCATGGCCAATCCACCTAACCTACACATCTTTGGACACTAAGGGGCAATTTAGCATGGCCAATCCACCTAACCTGCACATCTTTGGACACTAAAGTGGCAATTTAGCGTGGCCAATCCACCTAACCTACACATCTTTTGGAGTGTGGGTGGAAACCCACGCAGACACGGGGAGAAAGTGCAGACTCCGCACAGACAGTGACCCGAGCTGGGAATCGAACCCGGGTCCCTGGCGCTGTGAGGCGGCAGTGCTAACCCGCTGTGCCACCGTGCCTGCCCAGTGCAGGAATCTCCCTCTGCGAATCGCAGGACAGCACATCTACAGGTTCCCCTTTAACCCCGGGACAGGCGGCTCCCTCGGAGCGCCCCAGTAAACGGGTTCCACGTCACCCGCCTTTAACAAAACCACGGTGACTCTGCCAGGCTGCCCCCAAGCTGGATCCAAGTCTCGTCGCGGCATCCGGCTGAGCAACGCACGGGCCCCCAATCCTCCCCGACGAATGGCCGCGGTGCGTCTCACCTATGGGTTCCTGAACTGGGGAACAATGCTGTAACACGGGATGGCTACAAGCTGGCAGGGGGCTGATATCACAAAACCGCGGGCAATATAACAACCACTTCCCCCTCCGATCCCCCACCCCCACAGAGGCAAGACACCGGGACGGAAAAAAGACCGGACTATGTCGGAAATAGCTGGAATACACATAGCAGAAGATGCAGAGAAGGTATGGAACTCCGAGGACACATCCCATCGGCAAGGCAAAGGTTTCTAACACAGCAGAGCGAGCGCCGCACTGTGGGAGGGTCGGTGCTGAGGGAGCGCCGCACTGTGGGAGGGTCGGTGCTGAGGGAGCGCCGCACTGTGGGAGGGTCAGTGCTGAGGGAGCGCCGCACTGTGGGAGGGTCGGTGCTGAGGGAGCGCCGCACTGTGGGAGGGTCGGTGCTGAGGGAGCGCCGCACTGTGGGAGGGTCGGTGCTGAGGGAGCGCCGCACTGTGGGAGGGTCGGTGCTGAGGGAGCGCCGCACTGTGGGAGGGTCGGTGCTGAGGGAGCGCCGCACTGTGGGAGGGTCGGTGCTGAGGGAGCGCTGCACTGTGGGAGGGTCGGTGCTGAGGGAGCGCCGCACTGTGGGAGGGTCAGTGCTGAGGGAGCGCCGCACTGTGGGAGGGTCAGTGCTGAGGGAGCGCCGCACTGTGGGAGGGTCAGTGCTGAGGGAGCGCCGCACTGTGGGAGGGTCAGTGCTGAGGGAGCGCCGCACTGTGGGAGGGTCGGCGCTGAGGGAGCGCCGCACTGTGGGAGGGTCGGTGCTGAGGGAGCGCCGCACTGTGGGAGGGTCGGTGCTGAGGGAGCGCCGCACTGTGGGAGGGTCGGTGCTGAGGGAGCGCCGCACTGTGGGGTGGTCACGGAGACAGAAGGAGGGAGTTTTTTCACACAGCGAGCGGTTAGGATCTGGGATTGCCCAGTCTGAGAGAGCATTTTGGAGGGTCAGGTTTAGGTGTGAATGATACTGTATAGTGGCAGAACTCTGAGGAACATTAACATACAGAGGGATCTGGGCGTGTGGGTCCACAGTTTCCTAAAATTGGCAACACAGGAGGCCAGGGTGATTGAGAAGGCGTACAGCGCGCTTGCCTTCATTGGCTGGGGCATCGAGTACAAGAGTTGGGAAATCACATGGCAGCTTTACACAACCTTGGTTCGGCTGCGTTTGGAGTGTTGCGTACAGTTCTGGGCGCCACACTGCCAGAAGGAAGCTTTGGAGAGAGTGCAGAGAAGGTTCCCCGGGATGTTGGCCTGGTCTCGAGGGCGTTGGCTGTGAGGAGAGGTTGGATAAAGTGGGGATTGTCTTCACTGGAGAGAGGGAGGCTGAGTGGGGGGGGGGGGAGACCTGGTCTACAAAACGATGAGAGGCAGAGAGAGACAGGGTGGATAGTCAGAGGCTTTTCCCCCCCCCAGAGGTGGAGCTGTCAATTACGCGGGGGGGCCACAGGTCCGAGGTGAGAGGGGGGGGGGAAGAGTTTAAGGGAGATGTACGGGGGGGGGAGGTTTTTCACGCAGAGAGTGGTGGGTGCCTGGAATGCGAGGAGGTGGTGGAAGCGGGAAGATTTAAGGGGCGTGTGGATGGGTCCATGGATAGGGAGGGAATGGAGGGAGACGGACTGATTAAGAAACATAGAAAAACTACAGCACAAAACAGGCCCTTCAGCCCCACAAGTTGTGCCGAACACATCCCTACCTTCTAGGCCTACCTATAACCCTCCATCCTATTAAGTCCCATGTACTCATCCAGGAGTCTCTTAAAAGACCCTATTGAGTTTGCCTCCACCACCACTGACGGCAGCCGATTCCACTCGCCCACCACCCTCTGTGTGAAAAACTTACCCCCAACATTTCCCCTGTACCTACCCCCCAGCACCTTAAACCTGTGTCCTCTCGTAGCAGCCATTTCCACCCTGGGAAAAAGCCTCCGAGAGTCCACCCGATCTATGCCTCTCAGCATCTTATACACCTCTATTAGGTCTCCTCTCATCCTACGTCTCTCCAAGGAGAAAAGACCGAGCTCCCTCAGCCTATCCTCATAAGGCATGCCACTCAATCCAGGCAACATCCTTGTAAATCGCCTCTGCACCCTTTCAATCTTTTCCACATCCTTCCTGTGACCAGAACTGAGCACAGTACTCCAAGTGGGGTCTGACGAGGGTCTTATATAGCTGCATCATTATCCCCGGACTCCTAAACTCAATCCCTCGATTGATAAAGGCCAGCACATATACGCCTTCTTAACCACCTCCTCCACCTGCGGGGCCGATTTCAGAGTCCTATGGACCCGGACCCCAAGGTCCTTCTGATCCTCTACCGTACTAAGAGCCTTTCCCTTTATATTGTACTCCTTCATCCCATTTGACCTGCCAAAATGGACCACTACACATTTATCTGGGTTGAAGTCCATCTGCCACTTCTCTGCCCAGTCTTGCATCCTATCTATGTCCCTCTGTAACTTCTGACATCTCTCCAGACTATCCACAACCCCACCAACCTTCGTGTCATCGGCAAACTTACCAACCCATCCCTCCACTTCCTCATCCAGGTCATTTATGAAAATGACAAACAGCAAGGGTCCCAGAACAGATCCCTGGGGCACTCCACTGGTGACCGACCTCCATTTAGAAAAAGACCCGTCCATACCCACTCTCTGCCTCCTTTGGGCAAGCCAGTTCTGGATCCACAGGGCAGCAGCCCCTTGGATCCCATGCCCTCTCACTTTTTCTAGAAGCCTTGCATGGGGGACCTTATCGAATGCCTTGCTAAAATCCATATAAACCACATCTACCGCTTTCCCTTCATCAATGTGTTTAGTCACATTTTCGAAGAACTCCACCAGGCTCGTAAGGCACGATCTGCCCTTGACAAAGCCATGCTGAGTATTCTTGAGCATACTAAACCTCTCTAAATGCTCATAGATCCTGTCCCTCAGGATCTTCTCCATCAGTTTACCAACCACTGAGGTTAGACTCACCGGTCGGTAATTTCCTGGGCTATCCCTATTCCCCTTCTTGAAAATAGGAACCACATCTGCAATCCTCCAATCCTCCAGAACCTATCCCGTCTCCATCGACGACGCAAAGATCATCGCCAGAGGCTCTGCAATCTCTTCCCTCGCCTCCCACAGTAACCTGGGGTACATCCCATCCGAACCCAGCGACTTATCTATCTTGATGCCATTCAAAGATTCCAGCACAACCTCTTTGTTAAAGTTCACATACTCAATCCTTTCAGTCCACCGCACGCCCGCAGTACATCCACCCAGGTCCTTCTCCTCTGTGAAAACCGAGGCAAAATACTCATTAAGCACCTCTGCCATTTCTACTGGTTCCGTACAGACTTTCCCGCCTTCACCTTTTATAGGCCCTATTCCTTCACGTCTCATCCTTTTACTCTTCACATATTTATAGAACGCCTCAGGGTTTTCCTTAATCCTACCTGCCAAGGTCTTCCCGTGACCCCTTCTGGCTCTCCTAATTTCCTTCTTTAGTCCCTTCCTACAAGCCGTATACTCATCGAGATCCCAATCTTCGCCAAGCTCTCTGAACCTTTTGTACGCTTTCCTTTTCTTCTCGACTAGGTCCCGCACAGCTTTCGTGCACCACGGTTCCTTTAACCGACCAACTCCTCCCTGTCTGCTCGGAACGTTGTCCTGTAGAACTCTAGACAGACATTCCTTGAAAAACTGCCACCTCTCTTCAGTACATTTCCCCGAGAATACCTCCTTCCAATTTACTCCTCTAATTTGCTGCCTTATGTCTTCATATTTCCCCTTACTCCATATAAACGCTTTCCTAGCTTGCCTGATCCTCTCTTTTTCCAATGCAAGCCTAAAGGAGATAGATCGCTATCCCCAAGATGCTCTCCCACTGAGAGATCCGACACCTGTCCAGGCTCATTGGTCAGTATCAGATCAAGTACAGCCTCGCCTCTTGTAGGCTTGTCCACATGCTGTGTCAGGAAACCCTCCTGAACACACCTAACGAACTCCTCCCCATCCAATCCCCTTACCCTTGGGATATTCCAATCTATGTTTGGGAAATTAAAGTCTCCCATCACAACAACTCTGCCATTACTGCATCTCTCCAGGATCTGTTTCCCTATCTGCTCCTCCACCTCCCTGTTACTAATGGGACGGGAGAGTTTTTTGTTTAGTTAAGTTAGGACATCTTGGAGGGCCGAAGGGCCTATTCCTGTGCTGTAATGTTCTTTGCTCTTTCTTCCAAGGCCGAACCAGGAAAGAAAACAGCCCAGAAGAAGCCAAGGACCAAATCCACCTTCATGCCACAACTCACTGAGACAGACGTCCAATCAGGTACAGTCCAAGACACTCTCCGAAAAGCTCCCTCTACACTGTCCCCATCAAACACTCCCAGGACAGGTACAGCACGGGGTTAGATACAGAGTAAAGCTCCCTCTACACTGTCACCCATCAAACACTCCCAGGACAGGTACAGCACGGGGTTAGATACAGAGTAAAGCTCCCTCTACACTGTCCCCCATCAAACACTCCCAGGACAGGTACAACACGGGGTTAGATACAGAGTAAAGCTCCCTCTACACTGTCCCCCATCAAACACTCCCAGGACAGGTACAGCACGGGGTTAGATAAAGAGTAAAGCTCCCTCTACACTGTCCCCCATCAAACACTCCCAGGACAGGTACAACACGGGGTTAGATACAGAGTAAAGCTCCCTCTACACTGTCCCCCATCAAACACTCCCAGGACAGGGACAGCACGGGGTTAGATACAGAGTAAAGCTCCCTCTACACTGTCCCCCATCAAACACTCCCAGGACAGGTACAGCACGGGGTTAGATACAGAGTAAAGCTCCCTCTACACTGTCCCCCATCAAACACTCCCAGGACAGGAACAGCACGGGGTTAGATACAGAGTAAAGCTCCCTCTACACTGTCACCCATCAAACACTCCCAGGACAGGGACAGCACGGGGTTCGATACAGAGTAAAGCTCCCTCTACACTGTCACCCATCAAACACTCCCAGGACAGGTACAACACGGGGTTAGATACAGAGTAAAGCTCCCTCTACACTGTCCCCCATCTAACACTCCCAGGACAGGTACAGCACGGGGTTAGATACAGAGTAAAGCTCCCTCTACACTGTCCCCATCAAACACTCCCAGGACAGGTACAGCACGGGGTTAGATACAGAGTAAAGCTCCCTCTACACTGTCCCCATCAAAGACTCCCAGGACAGGTACAGCACGGGGTTAGATACAGAGTAAAGCTCCCTCTACACTGTCCCCCATCAAACACTCCCAGGACAGGTACAGCACGGAGTTAGATACAGAGTAAAGCTCCCTCTACACCGTCCCCCATCAAACACTCCCAGGACAGGTACAGCACGGGGTTAGATACAGAGTAAAGCTCCCTCTACACTGTCCCCCATCAAACACTCCCAGGACAGGTACAGCACGGGGTTAGATACAGAGTAAAGCTCCCTCTACACTGTCCCCCATCAAACACTCCCAGGACAGGTACAGCACGGGGTTAGATACAGAGTAAAGCTCCCTCTACACTGTCCCCATCAAACACTCCCAGGACAGGTACAGCACGGGGTTAGATACAGAGTAAAGCTCCCTCTACACTGTCCCCCATCAAACACTCCCAGGACAGGTACAGCACGGGGTTAGATACAGAGTGAAGTTGAGTCTGGAGCTACTGCGATTGTTCCCCCGGGGTAGAGAAGATGAACAGGGAATCGAGGCGTTCTAAGCTTTGAACCAAGATATCGCAGGGTCCCCCCCTTGGGTTCCAGGTCCATGTGGGGTGTCGGGGGAGGGGTGGTGGGTTGGCGGCGTGTGATTGGTTACCAGTGAGATTCCCGTTGGCGTCCTTGGTTCAACGCGTTGTTCTCATTTGTCGCGGGACGAGGGTTCACGTCTCTCCTGATGTGACCTCAGTTGAGTCTGAGTGAAGTCTTTCTTACGCACCCTCCTGTGTCCCCCTTCCTCCCTCCCCCGAACCGCCTCTCCAAACCCCACTTCATAGACACCACCGCCCCTCAGGCCCACAGGGTCACACCGTCTCAAGAGTTGCTGGAGGCAGAGCAGGGGGGACAGGAACCAGCCGGAGATGAGGCGCAGCCCGGGGACCAGGATCTCAAGAAAGGGCAGAAAGGCAAAAAATCTAAGGTAAGATTCAAGCTCGGGGGAGCACGGGGCCAAGGGAGGGGGGCCTGGTGTACGGTGGGAGGGAACGGGAAGGGGATTGGGGTCCATTGGGATTGTGTACAGTGGGAGTGAACGGGAAGGGGATTGGGATTGTGTACAGTGGGAGTGAACTGGAAGGGGTTTGGGATTGGGATTGTGTACAGTGGGAGTGAACGGGAAGGGGTTTGGGATTGGGATTGTGTACAGTGGGAGTGAACGGGAAGGGGTTTGGGGTCCATTGGGATTGTGAACAGTGGGAGTGAACGGGAAGGGTTTTTTTTGGTCCATTGGGATTGTGTACAGTGGGAGTGAACGGGAAGGGGTTTGGGATTGGGATTGTGTACAGTGGGAGTGAACTGGAAGGGTTTTGGGTCCATTGGGATTGTGTACAGTGGGAGTGAAGGGGAAGGGTTTTGGGTCCATTGGGATTGTGTACAGTGGGAGTGAACGGGAAGGGGACTGGGTCCATTGGGATTGTGTACAGTGGGAGTGAACGGGAAGGGGACTGGGTCCATTGGGATTGTGTACAGTGGGAGTGAACGGGAAGGGGATTGGGTCCATTGGGATTGTGTACAGTGGGGGTGAACTGGAAGGGGATTGGGGTCCATTGGGATTGTGTACAGTGGGAGTGAACGGGAAGGGGATTGGGATTGTGTACAGTGGGAGTGAACGGGAAGGGGATTGGGATTGTGTACAGTGGGAGTGAACGGGAAGGGGTTTGGGATTGGGATTTTGTACAGTGGGAGTGAACGGGAAGGGGTTTGGGTCCATTGGGATTGTGTACAGTGGGAGTGAACGGGAAGGGGATTGGGATTGTGTACAGTGGGAGCGAACGGGAAGGGGATTGGGATTGTGTACAGTGGGAGCGAACGGGAAGGGGTTTGGGATTGGGATTGTGTACAGTGGGAGTGAACGGGAAGGGGTTTGGGATTGGGATTGTGTACAGTGGGAGTGAACGGGAAGGGAATTGGGATTGTGTACAGTGGGAGCGAACGGGAAGGGGTTTGGGATTGGGATTGTGTACAGTGGGAGTGAACGGGAAGGGGTTTGGGATTGGGATTGTGTACAGTGGGAGTGAACGGGAAGGGGATTGGGATTGTGTACATTGGGAGTGAACGGGAAGGGGATTGGGCTGTGTACAGTGGGAGTGAATGGGAAGGGGTTTGGGGTCCATTGGGATTGTGTACAGTGGGAGTGAATGGGAAGGGGTTTGGGGTCCATTGGGATTGTGTACAGTGGGTGTGAACGGGAAGGGGATTGGGATTTGGATTGTGTACAGTGGGAGTGAACGGGAAGGGGTTTGGGTCCATTGGGATTGTGCACATTGGGAGTGAACGGGAAGGGGTTTGGGTCCATTGGGATTGTGTACAGTGGGAGTGAGCGGAAAGGGGTTTGGGTCCATTGGGATTGTGTACAGTGGGAGCGAACGGGAAGGGGATTGGGATTGTGTACAGTGGGAGTGAACGGGAAGGGGATTGGGATTGTGCACAGTGGGAGTGAACGGGAAGGGGATTGGGATTGTGTACAGTGGGAGTGAACGGGAAGGGGATTGGGATTGTGTACAGTGGGAGTGAACGGGAAGGGGATTGGGATTGTGTACAGTGGGAGTGAACGGGAAGGGGATTGGGATTGTGTACAGTGGGAGTGAACGGGAAGGGGTTTGGGATTGTGTACAGTGGGAGTGAACGGGAAGGGGATTGGGTCGATCGCTGGTTGAGTTTTGGGTAACCTTTCTCTCTCTCTCTCTCTCAGACCAAGGAGGAGAGAGAAATAAAACGTAAATTAAAACAAACAGCTAAGAAGTCTCACCCTGGGTAAGTTGAACTTGGCGTCAACGCCTTATTCACACATGGGGTCTGGAACATCGAAACTAGAAGCAGGGGGAGACCATTCGGCCCTTCCAGCCTGCTCTGCCGTTCATTATGAATTCTCGGCTGAGTATCAAATTCAATATCCTGATTCCTCCCCTTCCCCCCCCATATCCCTCAATCCCTTCAGCCCCAAGAGCGATATCTAATTTCTTCCTGAAATCTCACAACCTCAACTACTTTCTGTGGGAGTGAATTCCACACATTCACCACCCTCTGGGTGAAGAAATTTCTCCTCACCTCAGTCCTAAAAGATTTCCCCCTTATCCTCAAACTATGACCCCTAGTTCTGGACTCCCCCTACCATCGGGAACATTCTTTCTGAATCTACCCTGTCGAACCCTGTGTGAATTTTATAAGTTTCTATGAGATCCCCTCTCTTCTAAACTCCAGTGAATATAATCCTAACCCACTCAGTCTCTCCTCATATGACAGACCTGCCTTCCCAGGAATCGGCCTGGTAAACCTTCGCTGCGCTCCCTCTATAGCAAGGACATCCTTCCTCAGATGAGGAGACCAAAACTGCACACAATACTCCAGGTGTGGCCTCACCAACGCCCTGTACAATTGCAGCAAAACATCCCTATCCCTCTACTCCAATCCTCTCGCTATGAAGACCAACATACCATTAGCCTTCTTTACTGCCTGCTGTACCTGCACGCTTACTCTCAGCGACTGATGCACCAGGACTCCAAGGTCTCGCTGAGAATCCACCTCTCTCGATTCACACCCATTCCAGTAAGAATCTATCTTCCTATTATTGCTACCACAGTGGATAACCTCACATTTATCCACATTATACTGCATCGACCATGCAGATACCCACACACTCAGCCTGTCCAAATCACGCTGAAGCAACCCTGCATCCCCAAGGGGCCTCCGATAACTAGACTCATAGAGTCATAGAGGTTTACAGCATGGAAACAGGCCCTTCGGCCCAACTTGTCCATGCCGCCCCTTTTTTTTAAAACCCCTAAGCTAATCCCAATTGCCCGCGTTTGGCCCATATCCCTCTATACCCATCGTACCCATGGAACTGTCTCAACGCTTTTACATAGAAACATAGAAAAACTACAGCACAAAACAGGCCCTTCGGCCCCACAAGTTGTGCTGAACATATCCCTACCTTCTAGGCCTACCTACAACCCTCCATCCTATTAAGTCCCATGTACTCATCCAGGAGTCTCTTAAAAGACCCTATTGAGTTTGCCTCCACTGACGGCAGCCGATTCCACTTGCCCACCACCCTCTGTGTGAAAAACTTCCCCCTAACATCTCCCCTGTACCTACCCCCCAGCACCTTAAACCTGTATCCTCTCATAGCAGCCATTTCCACCCTGGGAAAAAGCCTCTGAGAGTCCACCCGATCTATGCCTCTCAACATCTTATATACCTCTATTAGGTCTCCTCTCATCCTACGTCTCTCCAAGGAGAAAAGACCGAGCTCCCTCAGCCTATCCTCATAAGGCATGCCACGCAATCCAGGCAACATCCTTGTAAATCTCCTCTGCACCCTTTCAATCTTTTCCACATCCTTCCTGTAATGAGGCGACCAGAACTGAGCACAGTACTCCAAGTGGGGTCTGACGAGGGTCTTATATAGCTGCATCATTATCCCCGGACTCCTGAACTCAATCCCTCGATTGATAAAGGCCAGCACACCATACGCCTTCTTAACCACCTCCTCCACCTGCAGGGCCGATTTCAGAGTCCTATGGACCCGGACCCCAAGGTCCTTCTGATCCTCTACAGTACCAAGAGTCTTTCCCTTAATATTGTACTCCTTCATCCCATTTGAACTGCCAAAATGGACCACGACGCATTTATCCGGGTTGAAGTCCATCTGCCACTTCTCCGCCCAGTCTTGCATCCTATCTATGTCCCTCTGTAACTTCTGACATCCCTCCAGACAAAAAGACAAAACTGTACCCGCCTCTACTACTGCCTCTGGCAGCTCGTTCCAGACACTCACCACCCTCTGTGTGAAAAAATTGCCCCTCTGGACCCTTTTGTATCTCTCCCCTCTCACCTTAAACCTCTGCCCTCTAGTTTTAGACTCCCCTACCTTTGGGGAAAAGATACTGACTATCTAGCTGATCTGTGCCCCTCATTATTTTATAGACCTCTATAAGATCACCCCTCAGCCTCCTACGCTCCAGAGAAAAAAGTCCCAGTCTATCCAGCCTCTCCTTATAACTCAATCCATCAAGTCCCGGTCGCATCCGAGTACATCTTTTCCGCACTCTTTCTAGTTTAATAATATCCTTTCTATAATAGGGTGACCAGAACTGTACACAGTATTCCAAGTGTGGCCTTACCAATGTCTTGTACAACTTCAACAAGACGTCCCAACTCTTGTATTCAATGTTCTGACCAATGAGATAGCCAATTAGTCATCAATACACATTCCTCGGTCTAGACTGGCCTGTTTTCCAGTTAGTTTCTCACCGTTTTGGTCTGGAAAACCACCCCCAGACACACTCCTGGAATTTACCCTCTATGATATTGTGACTAACTTTGGCCAGTCTCTGTGCATGTTAGAATCATGATGTGGGGATGCCGGCGTTGGACTGGGGTAAGCACAGTAAGAAGTCTCACAACGCCAGGTTAAAGTCCAACAGGTTTATTTGGTAGCAAAATGCCACGAGCTTTGGGAGCGCTGATCCTTCCTAAAATTACCCAGAGATAGAGGTTCTTTTATCACACACATCTCTCACTTCCTGTTTGATGCCATTCCAAAACCTCACCGCTACAGTTTGGGGTTCTCTGTACCACCCCTACGAGTGTTTTTCCCCCCTTGGTGTCTCTTCGCTCTCCCCGTACAGATTACACTTTTTGTCGGAGTGAATATCCTTCCTCAAAATGGTTTAATTTCCTCCTTAACCAGCAACACAACTCCACCGTCTGAACCTGAGCTACACCCCCCGACACAAGGGGACAATTTATCACCACCAATCAACCTCACCCACACATCTCTGGTCTCTCTCTCTCTGTCTGTCTCTCTGTCTCTCTCTCTGTCTCTCTCTGTCTCTCTCTCTCTGTCTCTCTCTGTCTCTCTCTGTCTCTCTCTGTCTCTCTCTCTCTCTGTCTCTCTCTCCCTCTCTCTCTCCCTCTGTCTCTCTCTGTCTCTCTCTCTGTCTCTCTCTCTCTCTCTCTGTCTCTCTCTCTCTGTCTGTCTCTCTCTCTCTGTCTGTCTCTCTCTCTCTCTGTCTCTCTCTCTCTGTCTCTCTCTCTGTCTCTCTCTCTCTGTCTCTCTCTCTGTCTCTCTCTCTGTCTCTCTCTGTCTCTCTCTCTCTCTCTGTCTCTCTCTCTCTCTGTCTCTCTGTCTCTCTCTCTGTCTCTCTCTCTCTCTGTCTCTCTCTCTGTCTCTCTCTCTCTCTCTGTCTCTCTCTCTGTCTCTCTCTCTCTGTCTCTCTCTCTCTGTCTCTCTCTCCCTCTGTCTCTCTCTCTCTCTCCCTCTGTCTCTCTCTCTCTCTCCCTCTGTCTCTCTCTCTCACCCTCTGTCTCTCTCTCTCACCCTCTGTCTCTCTCTCTCTCTCTCTGTCTCTCTCTCTCTGTCTCTCTCTCTCTCTCTCTCTCTCTCTCTCCCTCTGTCTCTCTCTCTGTCTCTCTCTCTGTCTCTCTCTCTGTCTCTCTCTCTGTCTCTCTCTCTGTCTCTCTCTCTGTGTCTCTGTCTCTGTGTCTCTGTCTCTCTGTCTCTGTCTCTCTCTCTCTGTCTCTCTCTGTCTCTCTCTCTGTCTCTCTCTCTCTGTCTCTCTCTCTCTGTCTCTCTCTCTCTGTCTCTCTCTCTCTGTCTCTCTCTCTCTGTCTCTCTCTCTCTGTCTCTCTCTCTCTCTGTCTCTCTCTCTCTCTCTCTCTGTCTCTCTCTCTCTCTGTCTCTCTCTCTCCCTCTCTCTCCCTCTCTCTGAAGCCATGTCCCCTCTCGGTGCCGGGTTTTTGGAATCGGGGGGTGAGGTTCCAATTGATCCCAGCTGTCTCGGTGCGTGAGGGGACTGCGATTGTGTACCGGGTGCTGGGCGGGTGGGAAGAATTGCATATCCCTCCCTTCCCCCTTCCCGTTCTCCCTGGACCCCAGCAGCCCCCAAACCCACCCCAGCACAAAACCCCCGCTCCCGCAGCCCCGCCAACGGGTAACCACGCCCTAAGGTCCTGGCGCCCCCTGCAGACCTGTCCACACTGGAGGGTCGACCAAGATCAAACAGCGTGAGGGCTCCCTCACCCCTCCCCTCACCGCCCCCTCACCCCCGCCCCCCCTCACCCCCGACCCCCCTCCTCACCGCCCCCTCCCCCTCCCTCACCGCCCCCTCCCCCTCCCTCACCGCCTCGCTAATGGCTCCCTCTCTCCTACAGAGGCAGAAAAGAGGCAGAGGAAGGAATATCGGATGAACCGGCCGGAGAGGAGGTAAGGATGACTTTGCAAACTCTGGGAGAACGGTGGGGAGGGGGGGAGTTGTGGGCCAAAGGAAGCCCAATCCGGGCGGGCCGTCAGTGCAGGAGGGGGTAGAGAGAGAGAGAGGCGGACAGCCAGCACAGATTCAGGGATCAGCGGGAGTGAACGGGAAGGGGATTGGGATTGTGTACAGTGGGAGTGAACGGGAAGGGAATTGGGATTATGTACAGTGGGAGTGAACGGGAAGGGGATTGGGATTGTGTACAGTGGGAGTGAACGGGAAGGGGATTGGGATTGTGTACAGTGGGAGTGAACGGGAAGGGGTTTGGGATTGTGTTCAGTGGGAGTGAACGGGAAGGGGTTTGGGATTGGGATTGTGTACAGTGGGAGTGAACGGGAAGGGAATTGGGATTGTGTACAGTGGGAGTGAACGGGAAGGGAATTGGGATTGGGATTGTGTACAGTGGGAGTGAACGGGAAGGGGATTGGGATTGTGTACAGTGGGAGTGAACGGGAAGGGGTTTGGGATTGGGATTGTGTACAGTGGGAGTGAACGGGAAGGGAATTGGGATTGGGATTGTGTACAGTGGGAGTGAATGGGAAGGGGATTGGAATTGTGTACAGTGGGAGTGAACGGGAAGGGGATTGGGATTGTGTACAGTGGGAGTGAACGGGAAGGGGATTGGGATTGTGTACAGTGGGAGTGAACGGGAAGGGGATTGGGATTGTGTACAGTGGGAGTGAACGGGAAGGGGATTGGGATTGTGTACAGTGGGAGTGAACAGGAAGGGGATTGGGATTGTGTACAGTGGGAGTGAACAGGAAGGGG
>NW_027591732.1:32500-35000 GCF_964213995.1 Mustelus asterias
CGTTAACTATCTCTCTCTCTCTGCTTCGTTCCTTCATCCAAGACCCTGTCACTCCTCCCCCCCCCCCCCCTCCCCAACACCCCCTCCCCAACACCACATCACTGAGGTACATAAGGTCAGCCCCAAAGGCTTGGTTGGTTTTCAGAAGGAGAAAAGTTTAAAAGTTTATTTATTAGTGTCACAAGTAGGCTTACGTTAACACTGCAATGAAGTTACTGTGAAACTCCGCTAGTCGCCCACACTCTGACGCCTGTTCGGGTAACACTGAGGGAGAATTTAGCACGGCCAATCCACCCTAACCCAGCACGTCTTTTGGACTGTGGGAGGAAACCGGAGCGCCCGGAGGAAACCCACGCAGATACGGGGAGAACGTGCAAACTCCACACAGACTGGAATCGAACCTGGGTCCCTGGCGCTGTGAGGCAGCAGTGCTAACCCCACCGTGCCACCGTGCCCCCGGGAATCGAACAAAGAACAATACAGCACAGGAACAGACCCTTCGGCCCTCCAAGCCCGCGCCGCTCCCCGGTCCAGGATTGAATCCTGAATCCAGGATCCCCGCCCAATTTTCCAGCCTATCTACATACCAATATCCTATCCACCGAGCTGTCCCTCACAGCTACGATGCTTTGTTCATCACAACCTATTAACTCACCCCCACCCCCCCATTCCAGACCATGGGATCTCCAGGGAGAGGCGAAAACCCAGAGTGAAAATCCCCAGGGCCAATATGGGGGGAAAAAAATCTGGGAAATTCCTCTCCGACCCCCTGAGGCGATCGAAACGAGTCCAGGAGATCACAATGGCCCCGATCGGAAAATGCTTCCCAACCCTAGTCATTTCCACTTCCACGAACACCATATGAATTCCCTGCCCCCGAGACAGGTTCCCAACTATCCGCAGTCTCGCTCTGTACTGGCACCAGCAAGATGATCATAGAATGAAGCCTTGAAACGAGAAACCAGGAACAATTAGCCCGCGCCGCTCCCTGGTCCAAACTAGACCACTCTTTTGTATCCCTCCATTCCCACTCCGTTCATATAGCTGTCTAGATAAGTCTTAAACGTTCCCAGTGTGTCCGCCTCCACCACCTTGCCCGGCAACACATTCCAGGCCCCCACGACCCTCTGTGTGAAATATGTCCTTCTGATATCCGTGTTAAACCTCCCCCCCTTCACCTTGAACCTATGACCCCTCATGAACGTAGTGCTAACCCACTGTGCCCCCACCGTGCCCCCGGGAATCGAACCTGGGTGCCTGGCGCTGTGAGGCAGCAGTGCTAACCACTGTGCCACCGTGCTGCCTTGGAGAGTGAGATCAAGAGGCAGAGAGTTTTCAAGAGAGAATTCTAGAGCTTGCCTCCCTAGCCCTCACCCCCCCACCCCCCTCCACCCTCCCACCCCGCTGAGCTGCAGTCCATGTGGTGTAGGTACACCCACAGTGCTGTTAGGGAGGGAGTTCCAGGATTTTAACCCTGTGACAATGAAGGAGCGACGATATATTTTCCAGGTCAGGATGGTGAGTGACTTGGAGGGAGAGTTTTGGATGAACGCGGGCAAGTGCGAGGTCTTGCACTTTGGAAAAAAGAATAGAGGCATGGACTATTTTCTAAACGGTGACAAAATTCATAATGCTAAAGTGCAAAGGGACTTGGGAGTCCTAGTCCAGGATTCGCTAAAGGTAAACTTGCAGGTTGAGTCCGTAATTAAGAAAGCAAATGTAATGTTGTCATTTATCTCAAGGGGCTTGGAATACAAAAGCAGGGATGTACTTCTGAGGCTTTATAAAGCACTGGTTAGGCCCCATTTGGAGTACTGTGAGCAATTTTGGGCCCCACACCTCAGGAAGGACATACTGGCACTGGAGCGGGTCCAGCGGAGATTCACACGGATGATCCCGGGAATGGTAGGCCTGACATACGATGAACGTCTGAGGATCGTGGGATTATATTCATTGGAGTTTAGGAGGTTGAGGGGAGATCTGATAGAAACTTACAAGATAATGAACGGCTTAGATAGGATGGACGTAGGGAAGTTGTTTCCATTAGCAGGGGAGACTAGGACGCGGGGGCACAGCCTGAGAATAAAAGGGAGTCACTTTAGAACAGAGATGAGGAGAAATTTCTTCAGCCAGAGAGTGGTGGGTCTGTGGAATTCATTGCCACAGAGGGCTGTGGAGGCCGAGACGTTGAGCGTCTTCAAGACAGAAATTGATAAATTCTTGATTTCTCGAGGAATTAAGGGCTATGGGGAGAGAGCGGGTAAATGGAGTTGAAATCAGCCATGATTGAATGGTGGAGTGGACTCGATGGGCCGAATGGCCTTACTTCCGCTCCTATTTCTTATGGTCTTATGGTCTTAATAAGAACAGCAAGCTTGAATCTCATTCGCACTAAATATTACATTCAGGAAAAAAATAACTCTGAACTCATTCTAAATGTAACAGGAACGAGACAGATCCACCACTGGAATACTTTTCACAATTTACTTCACACTTTAGA
>NW_027591732.1:47500-76370 GCF_964213995.1 Mustelus asterias
CTCTCAGTCCCCTCTCTCTCTCAGGGAGATATCTGTACACTGACTGGTGTCTCTCAGTCCCCTCTCTCTCTCTCAGGGAGATATCTGTACACTGACTGGTGTCTCTCAGTCCCCTCTCTCTCTCTCAGGGAGATATCTACACTGACTGGTGTCTCTCAGTCCCCTCTCTCTCTCAGGGAGATATCTGTACACTGACTGGTGTCTCTCAGTCCCCTGTCTCTCTCTATCAGGGAGATATCTGTACACTAACTTTCTGATTGTGTTATTTGTTGGCAGGGTGAATTGTATCTCCCGGGAGTTCTGTTGGATTGGCGTGAGGGTCAGAAAACATTCCTTCATTCCTGGGATCTCTCCTTTTCCCAATGGATTGCTCTCCAGGTCTGTTCTCCATCTCTCTCTCTCTGGACTCTGTCTGTTGTCTGCTTATCCCCAGGGCGAGATACCCCGCGATCGGAGAGTTAAAATTTGCACATCTTTGGACACTAAGGGACAATTTAGCATGGCCAATCCACCTAACCCACACATCTTTGGACACTAAGGGGCAATTTAGCATGGCCAATCCACCTAACCCGCACATCTTTGGACACTAAGGGGCAATTTAGCATGGCCAATCCACCTAACCTACACATCTTTGGACACTAAGGGACAATTTAGCATGGCCAATCCACCCAACCTACACATCTTTGGATACGAAGGGCAATTTAGCATGGCCAATCCACCTAACATACACATCTTTGGATACGAAGGGCAATTTAGCATGGTCAATCCACCTAACCCGCACATCTTTGGACACTAATGGACAATTTAGCATGGTCAATCCACCTAACCCACACATCTTTGGACACTAATGGACAATTTAGCATGGCCAATCCACCCTAACCTACACATCCTTGGAACTAAGGGACAATTTAGCATGGCCAATCCTTTTAAGCTGCACATCTTTGGACACTAAGGGGCAATTTAGCATGGCCAATCCCCCTAACCTACACATCTTTGGACACTAAGGGGCAATTTAGCATGGCCAATGCCCCTAACCTACACATCTTTGGACACTAAGGGGCAATTTAGCATGGCCAATCCACCTAACCTGCACATCTTTGGACACTAAGGGGCAGTTTAGCATGGCCAATCCACTTAACCTGCACATCTTTGGACACTAACGGGCAGTTTAGCATGGCCAATCCACCTAACCTACACATCTTTGGACACTAAGGGGCAGTTTAGCATGGCCAATCCACCAAACCTGCACATCTTTGGACACTAAGGGACAATTTAGCATGGCCAATCCACCTAACCTACACATCTTTGGACACTAAGGGGCAATTTAGCATGGCCAATCCACCTAACCTGCACATCTTTGGACACTAAGGGGCAGTTTAGCATGGCCAATCCACCCTAACCTACACATCTTTGGACACTAAGGGGCAATTTAGCATGGCCAATCCCCCTAACCTACACATCTTTGGACATTGTGGGTTTCAGGGCTGCGAGCCCCTGATGGAGGGTGTTACGGAATTATGAGGGGCAAAGATAGGGAAGGTGGAAGGAACCTTTCCCCCTTTAGTAGAGGGGTCGCTAACCTGGGAGGGCGGGGGGTGGCGGGTGCAGAGATTCAAGGTCGGGGGAGGGCAGAGATTTAAGGTCGGGGGCAGGAGATACGGAGGAGAGAGTTTTTTATCCAGAGAGTGGTGGGAACTCGCTGCCTGAAAGGGCGGGAGAGGCAGTAACTCTCACAACTATTCAAAAGTGTCTGGATGAGCACTCAGAGACGTCGCAGCGTGCAAGGCGACAGAGGGAGTGCCGGGAGATAGGAATAGAGTGGATAGGTGCTGGCACAGACTCGACGGGACAAAGGGGCCTCCGCCAGTCTCTTCCCGATTCTTTCCTAATCCCGTTTTCCTCCCATCCCCCGCAGGATTCCGAGCGGTTATTGGCGATGGATGAAGCTATCCAGGATTTCCGACGGGATCTCCGGATTTTGCGGGCACGGGAGGACGAGGACTCGGAGATCGGGCGTTCCATGGACAGCGTGCTGGTCGACGCTCGTGACCTCAGCCGTCAGATCCAGACAGAGGTACGGGGTGTCGGTAGTGGGGAGACAACATTGCCTCAGGTCCTCACTCTGCAGGGAGACGCACCACGGAATCGTTCTGGCGCACGGGGAAGGCCATTCGGCCCGTCTGTACTGGCCCCCCAAACGGGCACCATGACTTTAGTTCCATTCCCCAGCCTTCCGCCAATACCCCCACCACCCGGATCGACCCCGCCCCCACCTCACTCCCAGACCGAACATTCCAGACCCCAACCGCTCGCCGTGTGGGAGAGATTTCTCCCGCGTCCCATTCGCTCCCTCTTTTGCGAATCGTTTTTAATCTGTGTCTCCCTCTCTACTCTGTCCAGAGCCCCCCCGTGAAATTGACTGTCCTTTATGTCCCAGAAGCCAGAGGGTGGTTGTAGAGAGTTGTTTTTCAAACTGGAGGCCTGTGACCAGCGGTGTGCCTCAGGGATCAGTGCTGGGTCCACTGTTATTTGTCATTTATATTAATGATTTGGATGAGAATATAGGAGGCACGGTTAGTAAGTTTGCAGATGACACCAAGATTGGTGGCATAGTGGACAGTGAGGAAGGTTATCTCCAATTGCAACGGGATCTTGATCAATTGGGCCAGTGGGCTGACGAATGGCAGATGGAGTTTAATTTCGATAAATGCGAGGTGATGCATTTTGGTAGATTGAACCAGGGCAGGACTTACTCAGTTAATGGTAGGGCATTGGGGAGAGTTACAGAACAAAGAGATCTAGGGGTACAGGTTCATAGCTCCTTGAAAGTGGAGTCACAGGTGGACAGAGTGGTGAAGAAGGCATTCGGCACGCTTGGTTTCATCGGTCAGGACATTGAATACAGGAGTTGGGACGTCTTGTTGAAGTTGTACAAGACATTGGTAAGGCCACACTTGGAATACTGTGTGCAGTTCTGGTCACCCTATTATAGAAAGGATATTATTAAACTAGAAAGAGTGCGGAAAAGATTTACTAGGATGCTACCGGGACTTGATGGATTGAGTTATAAGGAGAGGCTGGATAGACTGGGACTTTTTTCTCTGGAGCGTAGGAGGCTGAGGGGTGATCTTATAGAGGTCTATAAAGTAATGAGGGGCACAGATCAGCTAGATAGTCAATATCTTTCCCCAAAGGTAGGGGAGTCTAAAACTAGAGGGCGGAGGTTTAAGGTGAGAGGGGAGAGATACAAAAGTGTCCAGAGGGGCAATTTTTTCACACAGAGGGTGGTGAGTGTCTGGAACGAGCTGCCAGAGGTAGTAGTAGAGGCGGGGACAATTTTGTCTTTTAAAAAGCGTTTAGACAGTTACATGGGTACGATGGGTATAGAGGGATATGGGGCAAACGCGGGCAATTGGGATTAGCTTAGGGGTTTAAAAAAAGGGGCAGCATGGACAAGTTGGGCCGAAGGGCTTGTTTCCATGCTGTAAACCTCTACAACTCTATTCCAGACGCCAACCCCTCGCTGTGTGGGAGAGATTTCTCGCACGTCCCATCCTCTCCCTCATTTGCGAATCGTTTTACATCCGTGTCTCGTTCTTGATCCTTTTACGAGGGGGGGGGGGGGGGGGTGTCTCCCTCTCTACTCTGTCCAGAGCCCCCCCGTGAAATTGACTGTCCTTTATCAAATCTCCCCTTAGCCTCTCCAAGGAGAACAGTCCCAATCTCTCCTCGGAACTGAAGTTTCTCATCGCTGGAACCATACTTGTAAACCCCTCCTGCTCACTCTCCAATCCTTCCCCCAGAGCGGTGCCCAGAACTGTACACAGTACTCCCGCTGGGGTCTAACTAGTGTCTTGTATAAGTTCAGTATAACCCTTTCATTCCTCTCGTAATTCCCGGGATCCGGGCGTCATTGACAGGCCAAGATTCAATCCCCCCCCCCCTCCAAAGAAAGGGGTGCATGAGCCACCATCTTGAACCCGCTGCGGTCCCCATGTGGGGTAGGTACACCCACAGTGCTGTTAGGGAGAGTTCCAGGATTTGGACCCCAGTGAAGGAACGGCCGATATGTTTCCCAGTCAGGATGGTGTGTGGGGGGGCTGGGAGGGGGGAGACGTGCAGGCGGTGGGTGTTCCCCATGCCTCTGCTGCCCTCCCCCTCTGTCACTCTCTGTCCTTCTGGGTGGGTAGAGGTGGCGGGTTTGGAAGGTGCTGCGGAAGGAGCCTTGGCGAGTCGCTGCGGGGCATCCAGTAGTTGGTGTACACAGCTGCCGCTGTACGTCGGTGGTGGAGGGAGTGAGTGTCGAAGGTGGGGGGTTAGCGTGTCGATCAAGCGGGGGGGGAGGGGGAGGCTGCTTTGTCCTGGATGGTGTGGAGCTTCTCCAGTGTTGTTGGGAGCCGCACCCATCCAGGCGAGTGGAGAGTGTCCCATCACACTCCTGACTTGTGTCCTTGTCGATGGTGGGACAGACTTTGGGCGCGGGGGGAGGAGGGAGTCAGGAGGTGAGTTACTCTCCGCAGGATTCCCAGCCTCGGACCTGCTCTGGGAGCCACAGGATTTATCTGGCTGGGTCCCGGTTCAGTTTCTGGTCAGTGGGCACCCCCAGGATGTCGATAGTTGGGGTGGGGTTGGGGGTGGGGTTGGGGTTGGGGGGGGGGGGGTGCAGGGATTCAGCGATGGAAATGCCAAGAGATTTGATTTGATTTATTAGTCTCCTGTGTATTGGGATACAGTGAAAAGTATTGTTTCTTGCGCGCTATCCAGACAAAGCATACCGTTCATAGAGAAGGAAAGGAGAGGGTGCAGAATGTAGCGTTACAGTCACAGCTCGGGGTGCAGAGAAAGATCAACTTAATGCGAGGTCGGTCCATTCAAAAGCAGCAGGGAAGAAGCTGTTCTTGAGTCGGTCGGTACGTGACCTCAGACTTTTGTATCTTTTTCCCCCGATGGAAGAAGGTGGAAGAGGGAATGTCCGGGGGTGCGTGGGGGGGGGTCCTTAATTATGCCGGCTGCTTTTCCCCCGAGGCAGCGGGAAGTGTAGACAGAGTCAATGGATGGGAGGCTGGTGATGGATTGGGCTACATTCACGACCCCTTTTGTAGTTCCTTGCGGTCTTGGGCAGAGCAGGAGCCCCAGACCAAGCTGTGATACAACCCAGAAAGGATGCTTTCTATGGGGCATCTGTAAAAGTTGGTGAGAGTCGTAGCTGACATGCCGAATTTCCATAGTCTCCTGAGAAAGTAGAGGTGTTGGTGGGACTTTCTTAACTATAGTGTCGGCGTGGGGGGGACCAGGACAGGTTGTTGGTGATCTGGACACCTAAAAACCTGAAGCTCTCGACCCTTTCTACTTGGTCCCCGTTGATGTCGACAGGGGAATGTTCTCCTCTACGCTTCCTGGAGTCGACGACAATCTCCTTCGTCTTGTTGACATTGAGGGAGAGATTATTGTTGCCAGTTCACCAGATTCTCTATCTCATTCCTGTTCTCCGTCTCGTCATTGTTTGAGGTCCGACCCACTACGGGGGTGTCGTCAGCAAACTTGGAAATCGAATTGGAGGGGAATTTGGCCGCACAGTCATATCTCTAACGGCTCGCTCCCAGTTTGGTTTTTGGTCAATGGTAACCCCCCAGGATGTTGAGAGTGGGACAGGGAGGGGGATTCGGGCGTTAAGTAGGGAGATGGTTAGATTCTCGCCAACTGGCAGGGTCCCAGTTCTTTGTCTGGTGGATCTCTGGAATTGTCTCTCCACAGCCCCCCATCCCATCCCCACGCCCCCAGAGACAAGATGGGCCAGGGGCTCGATCGAGTGCCGAGAGAGTTCGATGGGCAGAATGGCCGTCTGCTGCTATTCCATCTAATTGTTACGTCTCTCTCTCTCTCGTCAGATGATGATCCTGGGGATCTCCATCCCCGCTACGACAGCACGGCTGGCCCCCAGGCGACATCTGCGCCAGTGGGACCAGTTGACAGAAGGGCTACACCTCCTGAGGGCTTGGGCACGGTACCTGGGCAGGGCCGTTCGTGAATTCACCTTGCTGCACACCCGGGCCCTGCACGCCAGGGGGGAGGGTCCACGAGGATCCCGCGCTCTCAGACAAGGCGGAGTGACACCTCCCCGGCACTTCTCCGTTCCCAGGCAGAGTCCGGCTTCAAGCGGGACACGAGAGCAGGACACAAGAGCAGGAATCCATTGACGGGAAGCAGACGCCCTGGGACAGAGATACGATGCAACCTGGTCACGGGATCAAGCGCCGAGACAAGGGGACAGGAGGAAGACAACTCAAACTCCCCCGCAACAAACATCACTTCCTTCAACCACACTAAACTATCGTGAAAAATCACTGCCTATTTTTTTAAATATTTATTAAGTTATTTCTCTCGGTCTAAATTTTATATTTTGAATAAATTTATTTTGTAATTCTGTCTCTCTGGAGTTTTATTCTTAGCAGTGGAGAGGGAGCTTTACTCTGTATCTAACCCCGTGCTGTACCTGTCCTGGGAGTGTTTGATGGGGGGACAGTGTAGAGGGAGCTTTACTCTGTATCTAACCCCGTGCTGTACCTGTCCTGGGAGTGTTTGATGGGGGGGGACCGTGTAGAGGGAGCTTTACTCTGTATCTAACCCCGTGCTGTACCTGTCCTGGGAGTGTTTGATTGGGACAGTGTAGAGGGAGCTTTACTCTGTATCTAACCCCGTGCTGTACCTGTCCTGGGAGTGTTTGATGGGGGACAGTGTAGAGGGAGCTTTACTCTGTATCTAACCCCGTGCTGTACCTGTCCTGGGAGTGTTTGATGGGGGACAGTGTAGAGGGAGCTTTACTCTGTATCTAACCCCGTGCTGTACCTGTCCTGGGAGTGTTTGATGGGGACAGTGTAGAGGGAGCTTTACTCTGTATCTAACCCCGTGCTGTCCCTGTCCTGGGAGTGTTTGATGGGGACAGTGTAGAGGGAGCTTTACTCTGTATCTAACCCCGTGCTGTACCTGTCCTGGGAGTGTTTGATGGGGACAGTGTAGAGGGAGCTTTACTCTGTATCTAACCCCGTGCTGTACCTGTCCTGGGAGTGTTTGATGGGGACAGTGTAGAGGGAGCTTTACTCTGTATCTAACCCCGTGCTGTACCTGTCCTGGGAGTGTTTGATGGGGGACAGTGTAGAGGGAGCTTTACTCTGTATCTAACACCATGCTGTACCTGTCCTGGGAGTGTTTGATGGGGGACAGTGGAGAGGGAGCTTTACTCTGTATCTAACCCCGTGCTGTACCTGTCCTGGGAGTGTTTGATGGGGGACAGTGTAGAGGGAGCTTTACTCTGTATCTAACCCCGTGCTGTACCTGTCCTGGGAGTGTTTGATGGGGACAGTGTAGAGGGAGCTTTACTCTGTATCTAACACCATGCTGTACCTGTCCTGGGAGTGTTTGATGGGGGACAGTGGAGAGGGAGCTTTACTCTGTATCTAACCCCGTGCTCTACCTGTCCTGGGAGTGTTTGATGGGGGACAGTGGAGAGGGAGCTTTACTCTGTATCTAAACCCGTGCTGTACCTGTCCTGGGAGTGTTTGATGGGGGACAGTGTAGAGGGAGCTTTACTCTGTATCTAACCCCGTGCTGTACCTGTCCTGGGAGTGTTTGATGGGGGACAGTGTAGAGGGAGCTTTACTCTGTATCTAACCCCGTGCTGTACCTGTCCTGGGAGTGTTTGATGGGGGACAGTGTAGAGGGAGCTTTACTCTGTATCTAACCCCGTGCTGTACCTGTCCTGGGAGTGTTTGATGGGGGACAGTGTAGAGGGAGCTTTACTCTGTATCTAACCCCGTGCTGTCCCTGTCCTGGGAGTGTTTGATGGGCGACAGTGTAGAGGGAGCTTTACTCTGTATCTAACCCCGTGCTGTCCCTGTCCTGGGAGTGTTTGATGGGCGACAGTGTAGAGGGAGCTTTACTCTGTATCTAACCCCGTGCTGTACCTGTCCTGGGAGTGTTTGATGGGCGACAGTGTAGAGGGAGCTTTACTCTGTATCTAACCCCGTGCTGTACCTGTCCTGGGAGTGTTTGATGGGGGACAGTGTAGAGGGAGCTTTACTCTGTATCTAACCCCGTGCTGTACCTGTCCTGGGAGTGTTTGATGGGGACAGTGTAGAGGGAGCTTTACTCTGTATCTAACCCCGTGCTGTCTCTGTCCTGGGAGTGTTTGAAGGGGGACAGTGTCGAGGGAACTTTACTCTGGAAACAGCTGGGGTAGATACAATCTGAACTCGTGCGTTGCGGGAATACTGAAGTCTAAACTGGTGACCACAAACCACAAAGTGAAAGCAAGAAGTGTGACAGCTCAAAGTTAACAATTTTCCAGAAATCTGTGTCATTTCCCCATCATCCCAAGTCCTTACAGTGAATCGGAGGGACTGTCTCAAACACTCTGACTAAGACAGAATCTTCCAAACACACCACCTCTACCACCTAGAAGGATGAGGAAGAGGCAGCAGACACATGGAGAACACCCATTGCCTACAAGTTGCCCCTCTGAGCACTCCCACTGTGGGGGCGAGTCCCACATTCTCCCCCACTCCCCGTGGGAGCGAGTCCCACATTCTCCCCCACTCCCCGTGGGAGCGAGTCCCACATTCTCCCCCACTCCCCGCTGTGGGAGTGAGTCCCACATTCTCCCCCACTCCCCGCTGTGGGAGTGAGTAATATCTCAATATCCTTCCAATAATGGGGAGACCAGAACTGTACACGGTGCTCCGAGTGTGGTCTAACCGGACCAGGACTGTACACAGTGCTCCGAGTGTGGTCTAACCGGACCAGAACTGTACACAGTGCTCCGAGTGTGGTCTAACCGGACCAGAACTGTACACGGTGCTCCGAGTGTGGTCTAACCGGACCAGAACTGTACACGGTGCTCCGAGTGTGGTCTAACCGGAACAGAACTGTACACGGTGCTCCGAGTGTGGTCTAACCGGACCAGAACTGTACACGGTGCTCCGAGTGTGGTCTAACCGGACCAGGACTGTACACGGTGCTCCGAGTGTGGTCTAACCGGACCAGGACTGTACACGGTGCTCCGAGTGTGGTCTAACCGGACCAGAACTGTACACGGTGCTCCGAGTGTGGTCTAACCGGACCAGAACTGTACACGGTGCTCCGAGTGTGGTCTAACCGGACCAGAACTGTACACGGTGCTCCGAGTGTGGTCTAACCGGACCAGAACTGTACACGGTGCTCCGAGTGTGGTCTAACCGGACCAGAACTGTACACGGTGCTCCGAGTGTGGTCTAACCGGACCAGAACTGTACACGGTGCTCCGAGTGTGGTCTAACCGGACCAGAACTGTACACGGTGCTCCGAGTGTGGTCTAACCGGACCAGAACTGTACACGGTGCTCCGAGTGTGGTCTAACCGGACCAGAACTGTACACGGTGCTCCGAGTGTGGTCTAACCGGACCAGAACTGTACACGGTGCTCCGAGTGTGGTCTAACCGGACCAGAACTGTACACGGTGCTCCGAGTGTGGTCTAACCGGACCAGAACTGTACACGGTGCTCCGAGTGTGGACTAACTGGACCAGAACTGTACACGGTGCTCCGAGTGTGGTCTAACCGGACCGGAACTGTACACGGTGCCCCGAGTGTGGTCTAACCGGACCAGAACTGTACACGGTGCTCCGAGTGTGGTCTAACCGGACCAGAACTGTACACGGTGCTCCGAGTGTGGTCTAACCGGACCGGAACTGTACACAGTGCTCCGAGTGTGGTCTAACCGGACCAGAACTGTACACGGTGCTCCGAGTGTGGTCTAACCGGACCAGAACTGTACACGGTGCTCCGAGTGTGGTCTAACGGGGCCAGAACTGTACACGGTGCTCCGAGTGTGGTCTAACCGGACCAGAACTGTACACGGTGCTCCGAGTGTGGTCTAACGGGGCCAGAACTGTACACGGTGCTCCGAGTGTGGTCTAACCGGACCAGAACTGTACACGGTGCTCCCAGTGTGGTCTAACCGGACCAGAACTGTACACGGTGCTCCGAGTGTGGTCTAACGGGGCCAGAACTGTACACAGTGCTCCGAGTGTGGTCTAACGGGGCCAGAACTGTACACGGTGCTCCGAGTGTGGTCTAACCGGACCAGAACTGTACACAGTGCTCCGAGTGTGGTCTAACGGGGCCAGAACTGTACACGGTGCTCCGAGTGTGGTCTAACCGGACCAGAACTGTACACGGTGCTCCGAGTGTGGTCTAACGGGGCCAGAACTGTACACGGTGCTCCGAGTGTGGTCTAACCGGACCAGAACTGTACACGGTGCTCCGAGTGTGGTCTAACGGGGCCAGAACTGTACACGGTGCTCCGAGTGTGGTCTAACCGGACCAGAACTGTACACAGTGCTCCCAGTGTGGTCTAACCGGACCAGAACTGTACACGGTGCTCCGAGTGTGGTCTAACCGGACCAGAACTGTACACAGTGCTCCCAGTGTGGTCTAACCGGACCAGAACTGTACACGGTGCTCCGAGTGTGGTCTAACCGGACCAGAACTGTACACAGTGCTCCGAGTGTGGTCTAACCGGACCAGAACTGTACACGGTGCTCCGAGTGTGGTCTAACGGGGCCAGAACTGTACACGGTGCTCCGAGTGTGGTCTAACCGGACCAGAACTGTACACGGTGCTCCGAGTGTGGTCTAACCGGACCAGAACTGTACACGGTGCTCCGAGTGTGGTCTAACCGGACCAGAACTGTACACAGTGCTCCGAGTGTGGACGAACCGGAACAGAACTGTACACGGTGCTCCGAGTGTGGTCTAACCGGACCAGAACTGTACACGGTGCTCCGAGTGTGGTCTAACCGGACCGGAACTGTACACAGTGCTCCGAGTGTGGACGAACCCGACCATTGTTTAAACAGACTGAATGGGACAGAGTTTGGGGAGAGAATGTTTTCCAAAAACCACCACATAAACTGCCGATTTCTCTCTTTAATTTCACGATAAGGATTAAAACAGAGCTCTCTGACCAGGCCGCTATGCTCACCAACCCCAAACCCAATCTCACACCCCACCCCTTAAGACATCCCAGAACCCTTTACCCCAAAACCCCAACCAACCACATCCAGAGAGAGAGAGAGACAGACACAGAGAGAGAGGCAGAGACAAACACAGAAAGAGACAGAGACAGACACAGAGAGAGACAGAGACAGACACAGAGAGAGAGACAGAGACAGACACAGAGAGAGACAGAGACAGACACAGAGAGAGAGGCAGAGACTGACACAGAGAGAGACAGAGACAGACACAGAGAGAGAGGCAGAGACTGACACAGAGAGAGACAGAGAGAGACAGAGACAGACACAGAGACAGACACAGAGAGAGACAGAGAGAGACAGAGACAGACACAGAGAGAGAGACAGAGAGAGAGGCAGAGACAGACACAGAGAGAGAGGCAGAGAGACACAGAGAGAGAGAGACTGAGACAGACACAGAGAGAGACTGACAGACAGAGAGAGAGAGACACAGAGAGAGACAGACAAGAGACGCACGCACACACACACACAGACACACCCCCACACACAGACGCACCCCCCCACAGAGAGAGACGCACCCACACAGACACAGAGAGACGCACCCACACACACACACAGACGCACCCCCACACACACACACAGACGCACCCCCCCACACACACACAGACGCACCCCCACACACACACACAGACGCACCCCCACACACACACACAGACGCACCCCCACACACACACACAGACGCACCCCCACACACACACACAGACGCACCCCCACACACACACAGACGCACCCCCACACACACACAGACAGACGGACCCCCACACACACAGACGCACCCCCACACACACACACAGACGCACCCCCACACACACACAGACAGACGGACCCCCACACACGCACAGACACACCCCACACACACAGACAGAGACGCACCTCCACACACACACAGACGCACCCCCACACACACACAGACAGACGGACCCCCACACACACAGACGCACCCCCACACACACACACAGACGCACCCCCACACACACACAGACAGACGGACCCCCACACACGCACAGACACCCCACACACACAGACAGAGACGCACCTCCACACACACACAGACGCACCCCCACACACACACACAGACAAGAGACGCACACACAGGGTAAAGGTGAGAGAGTTCTCTGTCCCACCCCCCCCCCTCCCCCCACCCCACCCTCCCCTCGATCCCGGACGCGCTCAGGTTGGGACAGAGAGCGGCACTGACCCCGTGTCAAAGCTCTGGTGAGGAGGACTTGATGAGACAGTATTTACAGAGGGTTTGATTGGAGCCAAGTATGGGGAGGAAGGGGGGGGGGAGGGGAGGGAGGGAGGGTGAAGAAAGGGATAGAAATCAGGAGAAGATGCGTAACGTCCGCCACGGGAAGGGAACTGAGAGCAGCAAATTGAAGGCTTCCCAACGCCCAAAGCCGTCATGTGTGACTGTTGCCTTGCGTTTTAGTCTCTCGGAGACCTGCGGAGAGAACAACACCAAAAGCAACGTCAGAATACAAGCACAGAAACCAGGAGGCGGCCATTCCAGCTTGCTCCGCCGATGATTATGAATTCGCGGCTGAGTATCAAATTCAACATCCCCACTCCCGCCGCCACCTCAACCCGTGACAAATGTGAGCTAATGCATTTTGGAAGATCTAATACATACTCATAGACTCATACTCACAGATCTCAAAAGGTTGCCACTCAAGTGGATAGAGCTGTGAAGAAGGCCTATAGTGTGCTAGCTTTTATTAACAGGGGGTTTGAGTTTAAGAGCCGTGGGGTTATGCTGCAACTGTACAGGACCTTGGTGAGACCACATTTGGAATATTGTGTGCAGTTCTGGTCACCTCACTATAAGAAGGATGTGGGAAGCGCTGGAAAGAGTGCAGAGGAGATTTACCAGGATGCTGCCTGGTTTGGAGGGTAGGTCTTATGAGGAAAGGTTGAGGGAGCTAGGGCTGTTCTCTCTGGAGCGGAGGAGGCTGAGGGGAGACTTAATAGAGGTTTATAAAATGATGAAGGGGATAGATCGAGTGAACGTTCAAAGACTATTCCCTCGGGTGGATGGAGCTATTACAAGGGGGCATAACTATAGGGTTCGTGGTGGGAGATACAGGAAGGATATCAGAGGTAGGTTCTTTACGCAGAGAGTGGTTGGGGTGTGGAATGGACTGCCTGCAGTGATAGTGGAGTCAGACACTTTAGGAACATTTAAGCGGTTATTGGATAGGCACATGGAGCACACCAGGATGATAGGGAGTGGGATAGCTTGATCTTGGTTTCAGATAAAGCTCGGCACAACATCGTGGGCCGAAGGGCCTGTTCTGTGCTGTACTGTTCTACGTTCTGTTCTAATCCCTGCAGTGCAGAAGGAGGCCATTCGGCCCATCGAGTCTGCACCGACCACAATCCCACCCAGGCATTATTCCCGTAATCTACTTACACTGCTCACCCCACTGAACAAAGAACAAAGAAAATTCCCGCACAGGAACAGGTCCTTCGGCCCTCCTGCACCGACCGTGCTGCCCCCGACTGAACTAAAACCCCCTACCCTTCCGGGGACCGTATCCCTCTATTCCCATCCTATTCATGGATTTGTCAAGACGCCCCTTAAAACTCACGACCGTATCCGCTTCCACTCCCTCCCCCGGCAGCGAGTTCCAGGCACCCACCACCCTCTGTGTAAAAAACTTGCCTCGTACATCTCCTTTAAACCTTGCCCCTCGCACCTTAAACCTGTGCCCCCCGAGTAACTGACTCTTCCACCCTGGGGGAAAAAGCTTCTGACTATCCACTCTGTCCCTCATAATCTTGTAGACTTCTATCAGGTCTCCCCTTCAACCTCCGTCGCTCCAGTGAGAACAAACCAAGCTCGTTCTGGACTCCCACCACATTCGAGAATTGTCTTTCTGAATCCACCCTGTCTAAACCTGAGAGGCACAGCAGAGCACAGGGACCCCGGTTCGATTCCAGGCTTGGGTCACTGTGCGTGTGGGTTTCCTCCGGGTGCTCCGGTTTTCTCCCACAGTCCAAAGATGTGTAGGTAAGGTGGATTGGCCATGCTAAATTGTCCCTTAGTGTCCAAAGATGTGCAGGTTAGGTGGATTGGCCATGCTAAATTAGAACATAGAACATAGAACATTACAGCGCAGAACAGGCCCTTCGGCCCACGATGTTGCACCGACCAGTTAAAAAAAAACTGTGACCCTCCAACCTAAACCAATTTCTTTTCGTCCATGAACCTATCTACGGATCTCTTAAACGCCCCCAAACTAGGCGCATTTACAACTGATGCTGGCAGGGCATTCCAATCCCTCACCACCCTCTGGGTAAAGAACCTACCCCTGACATCGGTTCTATAACTACCCCCCCTCAATTTAAAGCCATGCCCCCTCGTGCTGGATTTCTCCATCAGAGGAAAAAGGCTATCACTATCCACCCTATCTAAACCTCTAATCATCTTATATGTTTCAATAAGATCCCCTCTTAGCCGCCATGCTAAATGGTGAGGGGAGATCACATTGCACAGCTTTGGCAGGCAGCCAATTTTCTTCAATAGCTTGAAGAGACTGCCTCAGCCCCACATACTCAGGTGCCTTGGTGAGATTAATGAAGGAAACAGATAGTGGTCTCCTATGTTCACAGCATTTCTCTTGCAGACTGAGAGGACCATGCCAATTGTAGATATTCCAGTTCTGAAACCACACTAGGATTTGGTGTAGATGTGAACAGATCAGAATAAAATTACCGATTAATCATAGATTCCCTACAGCGCAGAAGGAGGCCATTCGGCCCACCGAGTCCGCACCGACCACAATCCCACCCAGGTCCCACCCCCACAATCCCATGAATTTATCCCAGCTAGTCACTAAGGGGCAATTTAGCATGGCCAATCCACCCAATCTTTGGACTGTGGGAGGAAACCGGAGCACCCGGAGGAAACCCATGCAGACACGGGGAGAATGTGCAAACTCCACACAGACAGTGACCCGAGCCGGGAATCGAACCCGGGTCCCTGGCGCTGTGAGGCAGCAGTGTGAACGATTGTGCCACCGTGCCGCCCTGGTTGTTAGTCAACTCGTTGATGATCTCTTTAATTCGCACTATTGGGTTTTCTTTCCTGCTGTTTAACATGAGTTTAGCTGTGGAGGTTTGAAAAGAGGTTGGCTGGAGCATTGACTTCCAAAGTGGCGCTGCTGGCACCAAATCAGCCTCACACACTGATTGGCATCATGATCTTCTGCATACATTGAATCAATGTTAGCCTAAGTGCTTGCACTTGTCAGGATGACATGCGGTCAATACATGACAGATGTACAAATTGTCCTTTAGTGTCCAAAGATGTGTAGGTTAGGTGGATTGGCCATGCTAAATTGTCCTTTAGTGTCCAAAGATGTGTAGGTTACGTGGATTGGCCATGCTAAATTGCCCCTTAGTGTCCAAAGATGTGCAGGTTGGGTGGATTGGCCATGCTAAATAGCCCCTTAGTGTCCAAAGATGTGTAGGTTAGGTGGATTGGCCGTGCTAAATTACCCCTTAGTGTCCAAAGATGTGTAGGTGAGGTGGATTGGCCATGCTAAATTGTCCCTTAGTGTCCAAAGATGTGTAGGATAGGGGGATTGGCCATGCTAAATTGTCCCTTAGTGTCCAAAGATGTGCAGGTTAGGTGGATTGGCCATGCTAAATTGTCCCTTAGTGTCCAAAGATGTGTAGGTTAGGTGGATTGGCCATGCTAAATTGCCCCTTAGTGTCCAAAGATGTGTAGGTTAGGTGGATTGGCCATGCTAAATTGCCCCTTAGTGTCCAAAGATGTGCAGGTTAGGGGGATTGGCCATGCTAAATTGTCCCTTGGTGTCCAAAGATGTGTGGGTTAGGTGGATTGGCCATGCTAAATTGTCCCTTGGTGTCCAAAGATGTGCAGGTTACGTGGATTGGCCATGCTAAATTGCCCCTTAGTGTCCAAAGATGTGCAGGTTGGGTGGATTGGCCATGCTAAATAGCCCCTTAGTGTCCAAAGATGTGTAGGTTAGGTGGATTGGCCGTGCTAAATTACCCCTTAGTGTCCAAAGATGTGTAGGTTAGGTGGATTGGCCATGCTAAATTGTCCCTCAGTGTCCAAAGATGTGTAGGTTAGGTGGATTGGCCATGCAAAATTGTCCTTTCGTGTTCAAAGATGTGTAGGTTAGGTGGATTGGCCATGCAAAATTGTCCTTTCGTGTTCAAAGATGTGTAGGTTAGGTGGATTGGCCATGCTAAATTGCCCCTTAGTGTCCAAAGATGTGCGGGGGAGGTGGATTGGCCGTGCTAAATTACCCCTTAGTGTCCAAAGATGTGTAGGTTAGGTGGATTGGCCATGCTAAATTGTCCCTCAGTGTCCAAAGATGTGTAGGTTAGGGGGATTGGCCATGCTAAATTGTCCCTTAGTGTCCAAAGATGTGCAGGTTAGGGGGATTGGCTATGCTAAATTGTCCCTTGGTGTCCAAAGATGTGTGGGTTAGGTGGATTGGCCATGCTAAATTGTCCCTTGGTGTCCAAAGATGTGCAGGTTACGTGGATTGGCCATGCTAAATTGCCCCTTAGTGTCCAAAGATGTGCAGGTTGGGTGGATTGGCCATGCTAAATAGCCCCTTAGTGTCCAAAGATGTGTAGGTTAGGTGGATTGGCCGTGCTAAATTACCCCTTAGTGTCCAAAGATGTGTAGGTTAGGTGGATTGGCCATGCAAAATTGTCCTTTCGTGTTCAAAGATGTGTAGGTTATGTGGATTGGCCATGCTAAATTGCCCCTTAGTGTCCAAAGATGTGCAGGTTGGGTGGATTGGCCATGCTAAATAGCCCCTTAGTGTCCAAAGATGTGTAGGTTAGGTGGATTGGCCGTGCTAAATTACCCCTTAGTGTCCAAAGATGTGTAGGTTAGGTGGATTGGCCATGCTAAATTGTCCCTCAGTGTCCAAAGATGTGTAGGTTAGGGGGATTGGCCATGCTAAATTGTCCATTAGTGTCCAAAGATGTGCAGGTTAGGTGGATTGGCCATGCTAAATTGACCCTTAGTGTCCAAAGATGTGCAGGTTAGGTGGATTGGCCATGCTAAATTGTCCCTCAGTGTCCAAAGATGTGTAGGTTAGGGGGATTGGCCATGCTAAATTGTCCCTTAGTGTCCAAAGATGTGCAGGTTAGGTGGATTGGCCATGCTAAATTGCCCCTTAGTGTCCAAAGATGTGCAGGTTAGGTGGATTGGCCATGCTAAATTGTCCCTTAGTGTCCAAAGATGTGTAGGTTAGGGGGATTGGCCATGCTAAATTGCCCCTTAGTGTCCAAAGATGTGTAGGTTAGGTGGATTGGCCATGCTAAATTGTCCCTTGGTGTCCAAAGATGTGCAGGTTACGTGGATTGGCCATGCTAAATTGCCCCTTAGTGTCCAAAGATGTGTCGGTTAGGTGGATTGGCCGTGCTAAATTGCCCCTTAGTGTCCAAAGATGTGTAGGTTAGGTGGATTGGCCATGCTAAATTGTCCCTTGGTGTCCAAAGATGTGCAGGTTACGTGGATTGGCCATGCTAAATTGCCCCTTAGTGTCCAAAGATGTGCAGGTTAGGTGGATTGGCCATGCTAAATTGCCCCTTAGTGTCCAAAGATGTGAAGGTTAGGTGGATTGGCCATGCTAAATTGCCCCTTAGTGTCCAAAGATGTGTAGGTTAGGGGGATTGGCCATGCTAAATTGTCCCTTAGTGTCCAAAGATGTGTAGGTTAGGTGGATTGGCCATGCTAAATTGCCCCTTAGTGTCCAAAGATGTGTAGGTTAGGGGGATTGGCCATGCTAAATTGTCCCTTGATGTCCAAAGATGTGTGGGTTAGGTGGATTGGCCATGCTAAATTGCCCCTTAGTGTCCAAAGATGTGTAGGTTAGGGGGATTGGCCATGCTAAATTGTCCCTTGATGTCCAAAGATGTGTGGGTTAGGTGGATTGGCCATGCTAAATGGTCCCTTGGTGTCCAAAGATGTGCAGGTTAGGGGGATTGGCCATGCTAAATTGACCCTTAGTGTCCAAAGATGTGTAGGTTGGGTGGATTGGCCATGCTAAATTGCCCCTTAGTGTCCAAAGATGTGTAGGTTAGGGGGATTGGCCATGCTAAATAGCCCCTTAGTGTCCAAAGATGTGCGGGGAGGTGCATTGGCCGTGCTAAATTACCCCTTAGTGTCCAAAGATGTGTAGGTTAGGTGGATTGGCCATGCTAAATTGTCCCTTAGTGTCCAAAGATGTGTAGGTTAGGTGGATTGGCCATGCTAAATTGTCCCTTAGTGTCCAAAGATGTGTAGGTTAGGTGGATTGGCCATGCTAAATTGCCCCTTAGTGTCCAAAGATGTGCAGGTTGGGTGGATTGGCCATGCTAAATAGCCCCTTAGTGTCCAAAGATGTGTAGGTTAGGTGGATTGGCCATGCTAAATTGTCCCTTAGTGTCCAAAGATGTGTAGGTTAGGTGGATTGGCCATGCTAAATTGTCCCTTAGTGTCCAAAGATGTGTAGGTTAGGTGGATTGGCCATGCTAAATTGCCCCTTAGTGTCCAAAGATGTGCAGGTTGGGTGGATTGGCCATGCTAAATAGCCCCTTAGTGTCTAAAGATGTGTAGGTTAGGTGGATTGGCCATGCTAAATTGCCCCTTAGTGTCCAAAGATGTGTAGGTTAGGTGGATTGGCCATGTTAAATTGCCCCTTAGTGTCCAAAGATGTGTAGGTTAGGTGGATTGGCCATGCTAAATTGCCCCTTAGTGTCCAAAGATGTGTATGTTAGGTGGATTGGCCGTGCTAAATTGCCCCTTAGTGTCCAAAGATGTGTGGGTTAGGTGGATTGGCCGTGCTAAATTGCCCCTTAGTGTCCAAAGATGTGTGGGTTAGGTGGATTGGCCATGCTAAATTGCCCCTTAGTGTCCAAAGATGTGCAGGTTCGGTGGATTGGCCATGCTAAATTGCCCCTTAGTGTCCAAAGATGTGTGGGTTAGGGGGATTGGCCATGCTAAATTGCCCCTTAGCAGCAGGGGGTATATAGGTGGCGTTATGGGGATAGGGTTGGCAGATTCAATGGGCTGAATGGCCTCTCCCTGCACTGATTCTATGATTCTCAGTTTCCACGAGATCCCCTCTCTCCCTTCGGAACGACAATGAACAGAATCCGAACCGAGTTATTCTTTAGCATCTACTATCCAAGTGATAGAATATACAACCCCACCGGGGAGAGTCGGTGCCCGTGGGGGGAACCCGTAACCCCCGGGGAGACTCGCTGCCCGTGGGGGGAACCCGTAACCCCCAGGGAGAGTCCCTGCCTGTTGGGGGGGGGAACTCGAATCCCCCGGGAAGGGCCCCACGAACCCCCCGGGGAGAGTCGGTGCCCGAGGCAAGAGACAGAATAACTTACGTCATAGTGTGATGTCACTCATCCTTGGCAGACATTCCTCGGAGCGTTCTCTCCTGACGGATCTGGGAGCAAGAGAGACAAATAATAACTCCCTCTGGACAGTCCCTCATCAAACACTCCCAGGACAGGTACAGCACGGGGTTAGATACAGAGTAAAGCTCCCTCTACACTGTCCCCATCAAACACTCCCAGGACAGGTACAGCACGGGGTTAGATACAGAGTGAAGCTCCCTCTACACTGTCCCCCATCAAACACTCCCAGGACAGGTACAGCACGGGGTTAGATACAGAGTAAAGCTCCCTCTACACTGTCCCCCATCAAACACTCCCAGGACAGGTACAGCACGGGGTTAGATACAGAGTAAAGCTCCCTCTACACTGTCCCCATCAAACACTCCCAGGACAGGTACAGCACGGGGTTAGATACAGAGTAAAGCTCCCTCTACACTGTCCCCATCAAACACTCCCAGGACAGGTACAGCACGGGGTTAGATACAGAGTAAAGCTCCCTCTACACTGTCCCCATCAAACACTCCCAGGACAGAGACAGCACGGGGTTAGATACAGAGTAAAGCTCCCTCTACACTGTCCCCATCAAACACTCCCAGGACAGGAACAGCACGGGGTTAGATACAGAGTAAAGCTCCCTCTACACTGTCCCCATCAAACACTCCCAGGACAGATACAGCACGGGGTTAGATACAGAGTAAAGCTCCCTCGACACTGTCCCCCATCAAACACTCCCAGGACAGGTACAGCACGGGGTTAGATACAGAGTAAAGCTCCCTCTACACTGTCCCCATCAAACACTCCCAGGACAGGTACAGCACGGGGTTAGATACAGAGTAAAGCTCCCTCTACACTGTCCCCATCAAACACTCCCAGGACAGGTACAGCACGGGGTTAGATACAGAGTAAAGCTCCCTCTACACTGTCCCCATCAAACACTCCCAGGACAGATACAGCACGGGGTTAGATACAGAGTAAAGCTCCCTCGACACTGTCCCCATCAAACACTCCCAGGACAGGTACAGCACGGGGTTAGATACAGAGTAAAGCTCCCTCTACACTGTCCCCATCAAACACTCCCAGGACAGGTACAGCACGGGGTTAGATATAGAGTAAAGCTCCCTCTACACTGTCCCCCATCAAACACTCCCAGGACAGGTACAGCACGGGGTTAGATACAGAGTAAAGCCCCCTCTACACTGTCCCCCATCAAACACTCCCAGGACAGGTACAGCACGGGGTGAGATACAGAGTAAAGCTCCCTCTACACAGTCCCCATCAAACACTCCCAGGACAGGTACAGCACGGGGTTAGATACAGAGTAAAGCTCCCTCTACACTGTCCCCCATCAAACACTCCCAGGACAGGTACAGCACGGGGTTAGATACAGAGTAAAGCACCCTCTACACTGTCCCCATCAAACACTCCCAGGACAGGTACAGCACGGGGTTAGATACAGAGTAAAGCTCCCTCTACACTGTCCCCCATCAAACACTCCCAGGACAGGTACAGCACGGGGTTAGATACAGAGTAAAGCTCCCTCTGCACTGTCCCCATCAAACACTCCCAGGACAGGGACAACACGGGGTTAGATACAGAGTAAAGCTCCCTCTACACTGTCCCCCATCAAACACTCCCAGGACAGGTACAGCACGGGGTTAGATACAGAGTAAAGCTCCCTCTGCACTGTCCCCATCAAACACTCCCAGGACAGGGACAACACGGGGTTAGATACAGAGTAAAGCTCCCTCTACACTGTCCCCCATCAAACACTCCCAGGACAGGTACAGCACGGGGTTAGATACAGAGTAAAGCTCCCTCTACACTGTCTCCATCAAACACTCCGAGGACAGGTACAGCACGGGGTTAGATACAGAGAAAAGCTCCCTCTGCACTGTCCCCATCAAACACTCCCAGGACAGGGACAACACGGGGTTAGATACAGAGTAAAGCTCCCTCTACACTGTCCCCCATCAAACACTCCCAGGACAGGTACAGCACGGGGTTAGATACAGAGTAAAGCTCCCTCTACACTGTCCCCCCATCAAACACTCCCAGGACAGATACAGCACGAGCTGCGATACAGAGTAAAGCTCCCTCTACACTGTCCCCATCAAACACTCCCAGGACAGGTACAGCACGGTGTGAGATACAGAGTAAAGCTCCCTCTACACAGTCCCCATCAAACACTCCCAGGACAGGTACAGCACGGGGTTAGATACAGAGTAAAGCTCCCTCTACACTGTCCCCATCAAACACTCCCAGGACAGGTACAGCACGGTGTGAGATACAGAGTAAAGCTCCCTCGACATTGTCCCCATCAAACACTCCCAGGACAGGTACAGCACGGGGTTAGATACAGAGTAAAGCTCCCTCTCCACTGTCCCCCATCAAACACTCCCAGGACAGGGACAGCACGGGGTTAGATACAGAGTAAAGCTCCCTCTACACTGTCCCCCATCAAACACTCCCAGGACAGGTACAGCACGGGGTGAGATACAGAGTAAAGCTCCCTCTACACTGTCCCCCATCAAACACTCCCAGGACAGGTACAGCACGGGGTTAGATACAGAGTAAAGCTCCCTCTACACTGTCCCCCATCAAACACTCCCAGGACAGGGACAGCACGGGGTTAGATACAGAGTAAAGCTCCCTCTACACTGTCCCCCATCAAACACTCCCAGGACAGGTACAGCACGGTGTGAGATACAGAGTAAAGCTCCCTCTACATTGTCCCCATCAAACACTCCCAGGACAGGTACAGCACGGGGTTAGATACAGAGTAAAGCTCCCTCTACACTGTCCCCCATCAAACACTCCCAGGACAGGGACAGCACGGGGTTAGATACAGAGTAAAGCTCCCTCTACACTGTCCCCCATCAAACACTCCCAGGACAGGTACAGCACGGTGTGAGATACAGAGTAAAGCTCCCTCTACACTGTCCCCATCAAACACTCCCAGGACAGGTACAGCACGGGGTTAGATACAGAGTAAAGCTCCCTCTACACTGTCCCCATCAAACACTCCCAGGACAGGTACAGCACGGGGTTAGATACAGAGTAAAGCTCCCTCTACACTGTCCCCATCAAACACTCCCAGGACAGAGACAGCACGGGGTTAGATACAGAGTAAAGCTCCCTCTACACTGTCCCCATCAAACACTCCCAGGACAGGAACAGCACGGGGTTAGATACAGAGTAAAGCTCCCTCTACACTGTCCCCATCAAACACTCCCAGGACAGATACAGCACGGGGTTAGATACAGAGTAAAGCTCCCTCGACACTGTCCCCCATCAAACACTCCCAGGACAGGTACAGCACGGGGTTAGATACAGAGTAAAGCTCCCTCTACACTGTCCCCATCAAACACTCCCAGGACAGGTACAGCACGGGGTTAGATACAGAGTAAAGCTCCCTCTACACTGTCCCCATCAAACACTCCCAGGACAGGTACAGCACGGGGTTAGATACAGAGTAAAGCTCCCTCTACACTGTCCCCATCAAACACTCCCAGGACAGGTACAGCACGGGGTTAGATATAGAGTAAAGCTCCCTCTACACTGTCCCCCATCAAACACTCCCAGGACAGGTACAGCACGGGGTTAGATACAGAGTAAAGCCCCCTCTACACTGTCCCCCATCAAACACTCCCAGGACAGGTACAGCACGGGGTGAGATACAGAGTAAAGCTCCCTCTACACAGTCCCCATCAAACACTCCCAGGACAGGTACAGCACGGGGTTAGATACAGAGTAAAGCTCCCTCTACACTGTCCCCCATCAAACACTCCCAGGACAGGTACAGCACGGGGTTAGATACAGAGTAAAGCACCCTCTACACTGTCCCCATCAAACACTCCCAGGACAGGTACAGCACGGGGTTAGATACAGAGTAAAGCTCCCTCTACACTGTCCCCCATCAAACACTCCCAGGACAGGTACAGCACGGGGTTAGATACAGAGTAAAGCTCCCTCTGCACTGTCCCCATCAAACACTCCCAGGACAGGGACAACACGGGGTTAGATACAGAGTAAAGCTCCCTCTACACTGTCCCCCATCAAACACTCCCAGGACAGGTACAGCACGGGGTTAGATACAGAGTAAAGTTCCCTCTGCACTGTCCCCATCAAACACTCCCAGGACAGGGACAACACGGGGTTAGATACAGAGTAAAGCTCCCTCTACACTGTCCCCCATCAAACACTCCCAGGACAGGTACAGCACGGGGTTAGATACAGAGTAAAGCTCCCTCTACACTGTCCCCCATCAAACACTCCCAGGACAGGTACAGCACGGGGTGAGATACAGAGTAAAGCTCCCTCTACACAGTCCCCATCAAACACTCCCAGGACAGGTACAGCACGGGGTTAGATACAGAGTAAAGCTCCCTCTACACTGTCCCCCATCAAACACTCCCAGGACAGGTACAGCACGGGGTTAGATACAGAGTAAAGCACCCTCTACACTGTCCCCATCAAACACTCCCAGGACAGGTACAGCACGGGGTTAGATACAGAGTAAAGCTCCCTCTACACTGTCCCCCATCAAACACTCCCAGGACAGGTACAACACGGGGTTAGATACAGAGTAAAGCTCCCTCTGCACTGTCCCCATCAAACACTCCCAGGACAGGGACAACACGGGGTTAGATACAGAGTAAAGCTCCCTCTACACTGTCCCCCATCAAACACTCCCAGGACAGGTACAGCACGGGGTTAGATACAGAGTAAAGCTCCCTCTGCACTGTCCCCATCAAACACTCCCAGGACAGGGACAACACGGGGTTAGATACAGAGTAAAGCTCCCTCTACACTGTCCCCCATCAAACACTCCCAGGACAGGTACAGCACGGGGTTAGATACAGAGTAAAGCTCCCTCTCCACTGTCCCCATCAAACACTCCCAGGACAGGTACAGCACGGGGTTAGATACAGAGAAAAGCTCCCTCTGCACTGTCCCCATCAAACACTCCCAGGACAGGGACAACACGGGGTTAGATACAGAGTAAAGCTCCCTCTACACTGTCCCCCATCAAACACTCCCAGGACAGGTACAGCACGGGGTTAGATACAGAGTAAAGCTCCCTCTACACTGTCCCCCCATCAAACACTCCCAGGACAGATACAGCACGAGCTGCGATACAGAGTAAAGCTCCCTCTACACTGTCCCCATCAAACACTCCCAGGACAGGTACAGCACGGTGTGAGATACAGAGTAAAGCTCCCTCTACACAGTCCCCATCAAACACTCCCAGGACAGGTACAGCACGGGGTTAGATACAGAGTAAAGCTCCCTCTACACAGTCCCCATCAAACACTCCCAGGACAGGTACAGCACGGGGTTAGATACAGAGTAAAGCTCCCTCTGCACTGTCCCCATCAAACACTCCCAGGACAGGTACAGCACGGGGTTAGATACAGAGTAAAGCTCCCTCTGCACTGTCCCCATCAAACACTCCCAGGACAGGTACAGCACGGGGTTAGATACAGAGTAAAGCTCCCTCTCCACTGTCCCCCATCAAACACTCCCAGGACAGGGACAGCACGGGGTTAGATACAGAGTAAAGCTCCCTCTACACTGTCCCCCATCAAACACTCCCAGGACAGGTACAGCACGGGGTGAGATACAGAGTAAAGCTCCCTCTACACTGTCCCCCATCAAACACTCCCAGGACAGGTACAGCACGGGGTTAGATACAGAGTAAAGCTCCCTCTACACTGTCCCCCATCAAACACTCCCAGGACAGGGACAGCACGGGGTTAGATACAGAGTAAAGCTCCCTCTACACTGTCCCCCATCAAACACTCCCAGGACAGGTACAGCACGGTGTGAGATACAGAGTAAAGCTCCCTCTACATTGTCCCCATCAAACACTCCCAGGACAGGTACAGCACGGGGTTAGATACAGAGTAAAGCTCCCTCTACACTGTCCCCCATCAAACACTCCCAGGACAGGGACAGCACGGGGTTAGATACAGAGTAAAGCTCCCTCTACACTGTCCCCCATCAAACACTCCCAGGACAGGTACAGCACGGGGTTAGATACAGAGTAAAGCTCCCTCTACACAGTCCCCCATCAAACACTCCCAGGACAGGGACAGCACAGGGTTAGATACAGAGTAAAGCTCCCTCTACACTGTCCCCCATCAAACACTCCCAGGACAGGTACAGCACGGGGTGAGATACAGAGTAAAGCTCCCTCTACACTGTCCCCCATCAAACACTCCCAGGACAGGTACAGCACGGGGTTAGATACAGAGTAAAGCTCCCTCTACACTGTCCCCCATCAAACACTCCCAGGACAGGGACAGCACGGGGTTAGATACAGAGTAAAGCTCCCTCTACACTGTCCCCCATCAAACACTCCCAGGACAGGTACAGCACGGGGTTAGATACAGAGTAAAGCTCCCTCGACACTGTCCCCCATCAAACACTCCCAGGACAGGTACAACACAGGGTTAGATACAGAGTAAAGCTCCCTCTACATTGTCCCCATCAAACACTCCCAGGGCAGGTACAACACGGGGTTAGATACAGAGTAAAGCTCCCTCTACATTGTCCCCATCAAACACTCCCAGGGCAGGTACAGCACGGGGTTAGATACAGAGTAAAGCTCCCTCTACATTGTCCCCATCAAACACTCCCAGGACAGATACAGCACGAGCTTAGATACAGAGTAAAGCTCCCTCTACACTGTCCCCCATCAAACACTCCCAGGACAGGTACAGCACGGGGTTAGATACAGAGTAAAGCTCCCCCTACACTGTCCCCCATCAAACACTCCCAGGACAGGTACAGCAAGGGGTTAGATACAGAGTAAAGCTCCCTCTACACTGTCCCCATCAAACACTCCCAGGACAGGTACAGCACGGGGTTAGATACAGAGTAAAGCTCCCTCTACACTGTCCCCCCATCAAACACTCCCAGGACAGGTACAGCACGGGGTGAGATATAGAGTAAAGCTCCCTCTACACTGTCCCCCATCAAACACTCTCAGGACAGGGACAGCACGGGGTTAGATACAGAGTAAAGCTCCCTCTACACTGTCCCCATCAAACACTCCCAGGACAGGTACAGCACAGGGTTAGATACAGAGTAAAGCTCCCTCTACACTGTCCCCATCAAACACTCCCAGGACAGGTACAGCACGGGGTGAGATACAGAGTAAAGCTCCCTCTACACTGTCCCCCATCAAACACTCCCAGGACAGGTACAGCACGGGGTTAGATACAGAGTAAAGCTCCCTCTACACTGTCCCCCATCAAACACTCCCAGGACAGGTACAGCACGGGGTTAGATACACAGTAAAGCTCCCTCTACACTGTCCCCCATCAAACACTCCCAGGACAGGTACAGCACGGGGTTAGATACAGAGTAAAGCTCCCTCTACACTGTCCCCCATCAAACACTCCCAGGACAGGTACAGCACGGGGTTAGATACAGAGTAAAGCTCCCTCTACACTGTCCCCCATCAAACACTCCCAGGACAGGTACAGCACGGGGTTAGATACAGAGTAAAGCTCCCTCTACACTGTCGCCAGCAAACACTCCCAGGACAGGTACAGCACAGGGTTAGATACAGAGTAAAGCTCCCGCTACACTGTCCCCCATCAAACACTCCCAGGACAGGTACAGCACGGGGTTAGATACAGAGTAAAGCTCCCTCTACACTGTCCCCCATCAAACACTCCCAGGACAGGTACAGCACGGGTTAGATACAGAGTAAAGCTCCCTCTACACTGTCCCCCATTAAACACTCCCAGGAGAGGTACAGCACAGGGTAAGATACAGAGTAAAGCTCCCTCTACACTGTCCCCATCAAACACTCCCAGGACAGGTACAGCACGGGGTTAGATACATAGTAAAGCTCCCTCCACACTGTCCCCATCAAACACTCCCAGGACAGGTACAGCACGGGGTTAGATACAGAGTAAAGCTCCCTCTACACTGTCCCCCATCAAACACTCCCAGGACAGGTACAGCACGGGGTTAGATACAGAGTAAAGCTCCCTCTACACTGTCCCCCATCAAACACTCCCAGGACAGGTACAGCACGGGGTTAGATACAGAGTAAAGCTCCCTCTACACTGTCCCCATCAAACACTCCCAGGACAGGTACAGCACGGAGTTAGATACAGAGTAAAGCTGCCTCTACACTGTCCCCCCCATCAAACACTCCCAGGACAGGTACAGCACGGGGTTAGATACAGAGTAAAGCTCCCTCTACACTGTCCCCCATCAAACACTCCCAGGACAGGGACAGCACGGGGTTAGATACAGAGTAAAGCTCCCTCTACACTGTCCCCCATCAAACACTCCCAGGACAGGTACAGCACGGGGTTAGATACAGAGTAAAGCTCCCTCCACACTGTCCCCATCAAACACTCCCAGGACAGGTACAGCACGGGGTTAGATACAGAGTAAAGCTCCCTCCACACTGTCCCCATCAAACACTCCCAGGACAGGTACAGCACGGGGTTAGATACAGAGTAAAGCTCCCTCCACACTGTCCCCATCAAACACTCCCAGGACAGGCACAGCACGGGGTTAGATACAGAGTAAAGCTCCCTCTACACTGTCCCCCATCAAACACTCCCAGGACAGGTACAGCACGGGGTTAGATACAGAGTAAAGCTCCCTCTACACTGTCCCCATCAAACACTCCCAGGACAGGTACAGCACGGGGTTAGATACAGAGTAAAGCTCCCTCTACACTGTCCCCCATCAAACACTCCGAGGACAGGTACAGCACGGGGTTAGATACAGAGTAAAGCTCCCTCTACACTGTCCCCCATCAAACACTCCCAGGACAGGTACAGCACGGGGTTAGATACAGAGTAAAGCTCCCTCTGCACTGTCCCCCATCAAACACTCCCAGGACAGGTACAGCACGGGGTTAGATACAGGGTAAAGCTCCCTCTACACTGTCCCCATCAAACACTCCCAGGACAGGTACAGCACGGTGTTAGATACGGAGTAAAGCTCCCTCTACATTGTCCCCATCAAACACTCCCAGGACAGGTACAGCACGGGGTTCGATACGGAGTAAAGCTCCCTCTACATTGTCCCCATCAAACACTCCCAGGACAGGTACAGCACGGGGTTAGCGACAGGGTAAAGGGCTCCGACCTCGAGTAGTTCCTTCTGTGTTGCCTCCTCCATCCGCCGGATATCCTCCATCGTCAGTCCGACCCACTTGTCGATCCAACAGAACAGCTGTCGGTGGAAATTGGTGAATAGGCGCCTTTCTTGCTGTGGGGGAGAGAGAGAGAACGGTGAGAGAGAGAGAGAGAACGGTGAGAGAGAGAGAGAACGGAGAGAGAGAGAGAACGGTGAGAGAGAGAGAACGGTGAGAGAGAGAGAGAACGGAGAGAGAGGGAGAGAGAACGGAGGAGAGAGGGAGAGAGAACGGTGAGAGAGA
>NW_027591733.1:0-76325 GCF_964213995.1 Mustelus asterias
GGATCCACACCCTCCCTCACAGCTTGGCACACACCCCCAGCAGCACCAGAAAAAAATAAGAATGTTTATTTCTGCAGCACCCATTCACATCCTCAGGATCCCACAAACAGCAACCTCAATGTTACTGACATTGCTCAAGGGATACAGAAAGTTTATTTATTAGTGTCACAAGTAAGGCTTACGTTAACACTGCAATGCAGTGACCGTGACATTCCCCTAGTCGCCACACTCTGGCGCCTGTTCGGGTAACACTGAGGGAGAATTTAGCACGGTCAATGCACCCTAACCAACTCGTCTTTCAGACTGTGGGAGGAAACTGGAGCACCCGGGGGAAACCCACGCAGACACGGGGAGAATGTGCAAACTCCAAATTCGATTTTCAAGTTTGCTGACGACACCACCGTAGTGGGTCAGATCACAAACAGTGACGAGACAGAGTACAGGAATGAGATAGAGAATCTGGTGAACTGGTGCGGCAACAATAATCTCTCCCTCAATGTCAACAAAACGAAGGAGATTGTCATCGACTTCAGGAAGCGTAAAGGAGAACATGCCCCTGTCTACATCAACGGAAACGAAGTAGAAAGGGTCGAGAGCTTCAGGTTTTTAGGTGTCCAGATCACTAACAACCTGTCCTGGTCCCCCCATACCGACACTAGTTAGGAAAGTCCATCAACATCTCTACTTTCTCAGAAGACTAAGGAAATTTGGCATGTCAGCTATGACTCTCACCAACTTTTACACTGCACCATAGAAAGCATTCTTTCTGGTTGTATCACAGCTTGGTATGGCTCCTGCTCTGCCCAAGACCGCAAGGAGCTACAAAAGGTCATGAATGTAGCCCAATCCATCACGCAAACCAGCCTCCCATCCATTGACTCTGTCTACACTTCCCGCTGCTTCAGAAAAGCAGCCAACATAATTAAGGACCCCACACACCCCGGACATTCCCTCTTCCACCTTCTTCCATCGAGAAAAAGATACAGAAGTCTGAGGTCACGTACCAACCGACTCAAGAACAGCTTCTTCCCTGCTGCTGCCAGACTTTTGAATGGACTTACCTTGCATTAAGTTGATCTTTCTCTACACTCTAGCTATGACTGTAACACTACATTCTGCACTCTCTCCTTTCCTTCTCTATGAACGGTATGCTTTGTCTGTATAGCGTGCAAGAAACAATACTTTTCACTGTATGTTAACACATGTGACAATAATAAATCAAATCAAAGACAGAGACCCAAGCTGGAACTCGAACCCGGGTCCCTGGTGCTGTGAGGCGGCAGTGCTAACCACTCTGCCACTGTTATTTCCTTCCCTAAAGGACATTGGTGGACCAGGTGGGATTTTTTAACAATATTCTGGTAGTTTTATTATTTCTGAGATTTATTTTGGATAACTTAATTCCCCAGCTGCTCTGGTGGGATTTGAACTCTGGATTATTGGCCCAATCACAGAACCATTTTGTAACTGTAGCGATGAGTTGCTGATAAATTGGTTCATCTGTTTGACTTTGTTGAAGGTGCTATATAAATGCAAGCTGTCTGCTGACTGGGTCCAGTTGCTGAGTGGGGAGTTTGAGATGAGCAGAATGGGGTTCATTGAGGGAGTGAGTTTTTAGCCCTCACACACTGCGAGAGACAGAACCCACTCGAGGAGCACGGAAAGATGGATCTGCAACAAGGAGTTGGTAAAAACAGGCAAGAACAGGCAGGATGGAACAGAGCTGGGGCTGGCAGGTTGGGAGGATTCCCCAGGCTGGGGGAGTGCCAGTCCCTTTCCTTTCACATTATAACAACACCAGTGATTCATGGTTGAAGGTTTTGTGGTGGAACGGGCCTCTGGGCTGTTTGAGCTCCGGACGACAATGCTACAATTCAGATACTGACTGAGCCGGCAGTCAGGGGAGGAGCCGACAGCACCCCTCCCCCACTGACACCCCCTCCCCCGCCCCCACCGTCACCCCCTCCCCCACCCCCACCGTCACCCCCTCCCCCACCGTCACCCCCTCCCCCACCCCCACCGTCACCCCCTCCCCCACCCCCCGGCACTGTCACTCCCTCCCCCACCCCCACCGTCACCCCGTCCCCCACCCCCTCCCCCCGGCACTGTCACCCCCTCCCCCACCCCCACCGACACCCCCTCCCCCACCCCCATCCCCCGGCACTGTCACTCCCTCCCCCACCCCCACCGTCACCCCATCCCCCACCCCCTCCCCCCCCGCACCGTCACCCCGTCCCCCACCCCCTCCCCCCGGCACTGTCACCCCCTCCCCACCCCCACCGTCACCCCATCCCCCACCCCCTCCCCCCCGCACTGTCACCCCGTACCCCAACCCCTCCCCCCCCCGCACTGTCACCCCGGCCCCCAACCCCACCCTCACCCCCACCCCCCCACCCCTACCATCACCCCGTCCCCCAACCCCTCCCCCCCGCACTGTCACCCCGTCCCCCAACCCCTCCCCCCCGCACTGTCACCCCGGCCCCCAACCCCACCCCCACCCCCCCACCCCCACCATCACCCCGTCCCCTAACCCCTCCCCCCCGCACTGTCACACCCTCCCCCACCGTCACCACCTCCCCCACACCCTCCCCCCCCCGCACCGTCACCTCCTCCCACCCCCCCTCCCCCCTGCACTGTCACCCCCTCCCCCACCCCCATCGTCACCCCATCCCCCCCTGCACTGTCACCCCCTCCCCCACCCCCACTGTCACCCCATCCCCATCCCCTCCCCCCCCGCACTGTCACCCCCTCCTCCACTCCCACCGTCACCCCATCCCCACCCCCTCCCCCCCGCATTGTCACCCCCTCCACCGCCCCTGCCCCACTCCGCACTGTCATCCCCTCCCCCACCCCCTCACCCCCGCATTGTCACCCCCTCCCCCGCCCCTGCCCCACTCCGCACTGTCATCCCCTCCTCCACCCCCTCACCCCCGCATTGTCACCCCCTCCCCAGCCTCCTCCCCCACCCCGCACTGTCACCCCCATCCCCACCGTCACCCCCCTCCCCCATTCCCTCCCGCCCGGCACTGTCACCCCCTCCCCGCCCCTCTCCCACCCCGCACTGTCACCCCCTTCCCCGCCCATGCACCATCACTCCCACTGTCACCCCCTCCCCCACCCCCACACTATCACCCCCACTGTCACCCCCTCCCCCACCCCCACACTATCACCCCCACTGTCACCCCCACCGTCACCCTCTCCGTCATACTGGGGTGCATGAGAGTCAGGAATGGAGAACCAGCGGGAGGGGGAGGGAGGCTGGGAATGGGGTTGAGGGGGGGAGAGAGGCTGGGGGATTGGTGGGGGTGAGAGAGATAGTGCCGACTGGATGGGCGGCACGGTAGCACAGTGGTTAGCACTGCTGCTTCACAGCGCCAGGGACCTGGGTTCGATTCCCGGCTTGGGTCACTGTCTGTGTGGAGTTTGCATGTTCTCCCCGTGTCTGCGTGGGTTTCCTCCGGGTGCTCCGGTTTCCTCCCACAGCCCAAAGATGGCTAGGTTAGGTGGATTGGCCGTGCTAAATGCATGGGGTTATGGGGACAGAGTGGGGTAGTGGCTTGGGTAAGATACTCTTTTGGACAGTCGGTACAGACTCGATGGGCTGAATGGCCTCTTTCTGCAGGGATTCTATGTTGGGATATTGGAGTTTTGGTGGATGGAAAACAAGGAATTGGGCTCCAGGAGATGGGAATGGCACCTGGGGATCAGCATTTCCCACAGAACTGGGAATGAATTGAATGGGAACCAGTAAAAGCCTGAATGGATTCTAGAGTCTGAGGGAATGAGAATCATTGAATGGGCTGGGATTGTGTTCCCCCCTCCCCACACCCTCGCTCTCCCCCCTCCCTCTCCATCCCCGCACCGTTCCCCCTCCCTCTCCCCCTCACTGTCCCCCCTCCCCACACACCCTCCCCACACACCCTCCCTCTCCACCCTCTCCACACCCTCGCTCTCCTCCCTCCCCCTCCATCCCCTCACTGTCCTCTCTCCCCATACAGCCTCCCTCTCCCCCCTCTCCCTCCATCCCCTCACCGTCCCCCTTCCCCACACACCCTCCCTCTCCCCTCCCCTTCCCATCCCCCTCCACTCCCACCCCTCCCTATACCCTCCTCCTCCCCCTACTCCCTCCCCTCCCCACACACCTTCCCCATACCCTCCCGACCCTCCCCAGACCCTTCCCTCCCTATCTCCTCCCCTTCCCATCCTCCTCCACTCCCACCCCTCCCTCCACTATCTATCCCCTCACATTCTCCCCACTCCCTCCTTGCCCCTTCGCCCCACCTCCATTCCCATCCTCCTCCCTAATCCCATCCCCTCCCTTCCCCTCCTTCCCTATCCCCCTCCCCTCGCCTATTCTCCACTCCATCCCAGTGCTGCACACACTCCTCTACCCTCTCCCCCCCTCCTGCCTCCAACCCTCCCCCCACTCTCACCTCCCTCAGCTTCCTTCCCCCTTTGCTTCCTTCCCCCCTCTACCCCTCACACACCTCCCCCTCCCTCCCCGCCTGAAGCTCACGAGAATTCACTAAAAGCTGCTGCTTTTGTGCGAAGTGGTTTGGGATAAATCAGTTGCTGGGTTGCAGCCTCTCTGGGTGTTTCAGTTCTATTCCTATTTTATGGGAATGTGCTTCGAGCTCCCGGGATTCGATCCTTCTCCACATTTACTCCAAACATCCTCCGTTTAAATCGGAAAAGCAGCGTGAATGCTGGTGACTGGTCACCAGTAACACTCTCTCCTCCCTCTCGACCTCTCTCCTGCTTCTCCCATTTCTGTGAATTCCTCCGCTTTTGTCTCTCACTCCGGTCATCTCACATTCTTTCTCTTCATTCTCCCAAACCCGTGCAGACACGGGGAGAACGTGCAGACTCCACACAGACAGTGACCCAAGCCGGGAATCGAACCCGGGTTCCTGGCGCTGTGAGGCAGCAGTGTTAACTCACTGTGTCACCATGCCGCAGTGTGTGTGTGTGCATGTGCCAATGTGTGAGTATGTGAGTGTAAATATGTGTGTGTGTCGGTGAGAGTGACTATCAGTGTATGTCAATGTGTCAGTATGTGTGAGTGTGTGTGTCAGTGTGTGTGTGTGCCAGTGAGTGTGTCAGTGAGTGTGTGTCAGTGAGTGTGTGTCAGTGTGTGTGTCAGTGAGTGTGTGTCAATGCGTGTGTCAGTGAGTGTGTGTCAGCATGAGTGTGTGTGTGTCAGCGTGTGTGTGTCAATGAGTGTGTGTCAGTGTGTGTGTGTGTCAGTGTGTGTGTCAATGAGTGTGTGTCAGTGAGTAGGTGTGTCAGTGAGCGTGTGTCAGTGAGCGTGTGTCAGTGAGTGTGTGTGTCAGTGTGTGCGTGTGTATCAGTGTGCATGAGTGTGTCAGTGAGTGTGTCAGTGAGTGCCAGTGTGCGTGAGTTTGTCAGGGTGTGTGTCAGTGAGTGTGTCAGTGAATGTGAGTGAGTGTGAGTGAGTGTGTTAGTGTGTGTGTGTTTCAGTGTGTGCGTCAGTTTGAGTGTGTGTGTCAGTGTGTGTCAGTGTAAGTGTGTGAGTGTGTGTCAGTGTGTGAGTGTGAGCATGTCAGTGTGTGAGCGTGTAAGTGTCAATGTGAGTGTGTGAATGTCAGTGTGAGTGTGTTAGTGAGTGTCAGTGTGAGCGTGTGAGTGTCAGTGAGTGTCAGTGTGTGTGAGTGTCAGTGTGAGTGTGTGAGTGTCAGTGTGTGTGTGAGTGTCAGTGTGAGTGTCAGTGTGAGTGTGTGAGTGTCAGTGTGTGTGTGAGTGTCAGTGTGAGTGTCAGTGTGAGTGTGTGAGTGTCAGTGTGAGTGTCAGTGAGTGTCAGTGTGAGTGTGTGAGTGTCAGTGTGAGTGTCAGTGAGTGTCAGTGTGAGTGTGTGAGTGTCAGTGTGTGTGTGAGTGTCAGTGTGAGTGTCAGTGAGTGTCAGTGTGAGTGTGTGAGTGTCAGTGTGTGTGTGAGTGTCACTGTGAGTGTGTGAGTGTGTGAGTGTCAGTGTGAGTGTGTGAGTGTCAGTGTGAGTGTGTGAGTGTCAGTGTGAGTGTGTGAGTGTGTGAGTGTCAGTGTGAGTGTGTGAGTGTCAGTGTGAGTGTGTGTGTGTGAGTGTCAGTGTGAGTGTGTGAGTGTCAGTGTGAGTGTGTGAGTGTCAGTGTGAGTGTGTGAGTGTGTGAGTGTCAGTGTGAGTGTGTGAGTGTCAGTGTGAGTGTATCTCTCTCTAACCCACTTGTGGATTTATTATTTTGTGATATTTTCTGTGTGTTTTGTCCACACTGTCAGTATTCTCAGAAAGATGTGTGTGTGTGTATGTGTGTGTGAGGTTGCCATGGTGATTGGTATATCAGAGAGGCTAATTGGTGAGGTACAATGGCAGAGGGAGGTGGCGCGCTCGGCAGCAGCAGCTGAAGGAATCTGCAGCCAAAAGGGGTGATTGTTTCCCTGGGACCAGCCGCACTCAAACCAGGAAACCCTGCCAATGCCGGAGCAGCAAGACAAACACGTGCTTTACCCGAACCATCTGCTGCACACTGACCAACGCAACCCAGCAACACAAAAAGCCATCTGCTTGGATCTGTTTGCAGGCTGGCTTTGGGGAGGACCGTGTTATTTATGTCAGTGTTTAAAGCAGCAGGCTTTGGGAATCTGCAAGGCAGGGGCAGCTGTACACAACACTGAGCTTCAAAGGAAGGCGAGTGAAGATTAATTAAATTGCATCAGTGGCTGCAGACAGAGCAGACTCAGCAGCTAAATGCTTCCATGGACAGAGTTTAATTTGGCATTATTAATGGTTTCTGCTCATCTCACCTGCTGTTCAGGGATAGGGCAGAGAATGAGACCTCGGACCAGAAAACTAACATCACAACATCCAGCTATCAGCACAACCCTGTAAATATTATATAATAACACACCGTGTGTCACTGGGTATAACACTGTGTATATTATATAACAACGCACCGTGTGTCACTGGGTATAACGCTGTGTATATTATATAATAACACACCGTGTGTCACTGGGTATAACGCTGTGTATATTATATAATAACACACCGTGTGTCACTGGGTATAACGCAGTGTATATTATATAATAACACACCGTGCGTCACTGGGCATAACGCAGTGTATATTATATAATAACACACCGTGTGTCACTGGGTTTAACGCTGCGTATATTATATAATAACACACCGTGTGTCACTGGGCATAACGCAGTGTATATTATATAATAACACACCGTGTGTCACTGGGTATAACGCTGTGTATATTATATAATAACACACCGTGTGTTACTGGGTATAACGCTGTGTATATTATATAATAACACACCGTGTGTCACTGGGTATAACGCTGCGTATATTATGTAATAACACACCGTGCGTCACTGGGTATAACGCCGTGTATATTATATAATAACACACCGTGCGTCACTGGGTATAACACTGTGTATACTATATAATAACACACCCCGCACACTGGGTATAACGCTGTGTATATTATATAATAACACACCGTGCGTCAGTGGGTATAACGCTGTGTATATTATATAATAACACACCGTGTGTCACTGAGTATAACGCTGTGTATATTATATAATAACACACCGCGCGTCAGTGGGTATAACGCTGTGTATATTATATAATAACACACCATGTGTCACTGAGTATAACGCTGTGTATATTATATAATATCGTATCATGCGTCACAGGGTATAACGCAGTGTATATTATATAATAACACACCGTGTGTCACTGGGTATAACGCTGTGTCCATTATATAATAACAAACCGTGCGTCAGTGGGTATAACACTGTGTATATTATATAATAACACACCATGTGTCACTGAGTAAAACGCTGTGTATATTATATAATATCGTATCATGCGTCACAGGGTATAACGCAGTGTATATTATATAATAACACACCGTGCGTCACTGGGTAAAACACTGTGTATATTATATAATAACACACCGTGTGTCACTGGGTATAACGCTGTGTATATTATATAATAACACGCCGTGCGTCAGTGGGCATAACGCTGTGTATATTATATAATAACACACCGTGTGTCACTGGGTATAACACTGTGTATATTATATAATAACACACCATGTGTCACTGGGTATAACGCCGTGTATATTATATAATAACACACCGTGCGTCACTGGGATTAATACTGTGTACATTATATAATAACAGTGTGCGTCACTGGGTATAACACCATGTATGTTATATAATAACACACCGTGCGTCACTGGGTATAACGCTGTGTATATTATATAATAACACACCGTGCGTCACTGGGTATAACTCTGTGTATATTATATAATAACACACCGTGCGTCACTGGGTATAACGCTGTGTATATTATATAATAACACACCGTGCGTCACTGGGCATAACGCTGTGTATATTATATAATAACACACCGTGCGTCACTGGGTATAACACTGTGTATATTATATAATAACACACCGTGCATCACTGGGATTAACACTGTGTACATTATTTAATAACACACCGTGCGTCACTGGGATTAATACTGTGTACATTATATAATAACAGTGTGCGTCACTGGGTATAACGCTGTGTATATTATATAATAACACACCGTGTGTCACTGGGTATAACGCTGTGTATATTATATAGTAACACACCGTGTGTCACTGGGTATAACGCTGTGTATATTATATAATAACACACCGTGCATCACTGGGTATAACGCTGTGTATATTATATAATAACACACCGTGCGTCACAGGGTATAACGCTGTGTATATTATATAATAACACACCGTGTGTCACTGGGTATAACGCGGTGTATATTTTATAATAACACACCGTGCGTCACTGCGTATAACGCTGTGTATATTATATAATAACACACCGCGTGTCACTGGGTATAACTCTGTGTATATTATATAATAACACACCGTGCGTCACTGGGTATAACGCTGTGTATATTATATAATAACACACCGTGCGTCACTGGGTATAACGCGGTGTATATTATATAATAACACACCGTGTGTCTCTGGGTATAACGCTGTGTATATTATATAATAACAAACCGTGTGTCACTGGGTATAACGCTATGTATATTATATAATAACACACCATGCGTCACTGGGTATAACACTGTGTATATTATATAATAACAAACCGTGTGTCACTGGGTATAACGCTGTGTATATTATATAATAACACACCGTGCGTCACTGGGTATAATGCTGTGTATATTATATAATAACACACCGTGTGTCACTGGGTATAACGCTATGTATATTATATAATAACACACCACGCGTCACTGGGTATAATGATGTGTATATTATATAATAACACACCGTGCGTCACTGGATATAACGCGGTGTATATTATATAATAACACACCATGCGTCACTGGGTATAACGCCGTGTATATTATATAATAACAAACCGTGTGTCACTGGGTATAACGCTATGTATATTACATAGTAACACACTGTTTGTCACTGGGTAGAATGGCGTGTATATTAGATAATAACGCACTATGCGTCACTGTGTATAACGGTGTGTATATTATATAATAACGCACTGTGCATCGCTGGGTATAAATCCGTTTATATTATATAATAACACACAACGTATCACTGGGTATAACACCATTATATTATATAATAATGTTCCATGCATCACTGTGTTTAACGGTGGGAATATTATATAATAATGCACCGTACGTCACTGGGTATAACACCTTGTATATTATATGATAACACACCTTGTGTCACTGGGTATAATAATGTGTATATTATATAATAACACACCGTGCAAATCTGGGATTAACACTGTGTACATTATATAATAACACACTGTGCGTCACTGGGTATAATACCCTGTATCTTATATTATAGCGCACCATGTGTCACTGGGTATAATGATGTGTATATTATATGATAACACACCGTGCATCACTGGGTATAACGCTGTGTATATTATATAATAACACACCGTGCGTCACAGGGTATAACGCTGTGTATATTATATAATAACACACCGTGTGTCACTGGGTATAACGCTGCGTATATTATATAATAACACACTGTGTGTCACTGGGTATAATGCTGTGTTTATTATATAATAACACACCGTGCGTCACTGGGTATAACGCTGTGTATATTATATAATAACACACCGTGTGTCACTGGGTATAACGCTGTGTATATTATATAATAACACACCGTGCGTCACTGGGTATAACGCTGTGTATATTATATAATAACACACCATGTGTCACTGGGTATAACGCCGTGTATATTATATAATAACACACCGTGCGTCACTGGGATTAATACTGTGTACATTATATAATAACAGTGTGCGTCACTGGGTATAACACCATGTATGTTATATAATAACACACCGTGCGTCACTGGGTATAACGCTGTGTATATTATATAATAACACACCGTGCGTCACTGGGTATAACTCTGTGTATATTATATAATAACACACCGTGCGTCACTGGGTATAACGCTGTGTATATTATATAATAACACACCGTGCGTCACTGGGCATAACGCTGTGTATATTATATAATAACACACCGTGCGTCACTGGGTATAACACTGTGTATATTATATAATAACACACCGTGCATCACTGGGATTAACACTGTGTACATTATTTAATAACACACCGTGCGTCTCTGGGTATAACACCATGTATGTTATATAATAACACACCGTGCGTCACTGGGTATAACGCTGTGTATATTATATAATAACACACCGTGCCTCACTGGGTATAACTCTGTGTATATTATATAATAACACACCGTGCGTCACTGGGCATAACGCTGTGTATATTATATAATAACACACCGTGCGTCACTGGGTATAACACTGTGTATATTATATAATAACACACCGTGCATCACTGGGATTAATACTGTGTACATTATATAATAACAGTGTGCGTCACTGGGTATAACACCATGTATGTTATATAATAACACACCGTGCGTCACTGGGTATAACGCTGTGTATATTATATAATAACACACCGTGTGTCACTGGGTATAACGCTGTGTATATTATATAGTAACACACCGTGTGTCACTGGGTATAACGCTGTGTATATTATATAATAACACACCGTGCATCACTGGGTATAACGCTGTGTATATTATATAATAACACACCGTGCGTCACAGGGTATAACGCTGTGTATATTATATAATAACACACCGTGTGTCACTGGGTATAACGCGGTGTATATTTTATAATAACACACCGTGCGTCACTGCGTATAACGCTGTGTATATTATATAATAACACACCGTGTGTCACTGGGTATAACTCTGTGTATATTATATAATAACACACCGTGCGTCACTGGGTATAACGCTGTGTATATTATATAATAACACACCGTGCGTCACTGGGTATAACGCTGTGTATATTATATAATAACACACCGTGCGTCACTGGGTATAACGCGGTGTATATTATATAATAACACACCGTGTGTCTCTGGGTATAACGCTGTGTATATTATATAATAACAAACCGTGTGTCACTGGGTATAACGCTATGTATATTATATAATAACACACCATGCGTCACTGGGTATAACACTGTGTATATTATATAATAACAAACTGTGTGTCACTGGGTATAACGCTGTGTATATTATATAATAACACACCGTGCGTCACTGGGTATAATGCTGTGTATATTATATAATAACACACCGTGTGTCACTGGGTATAACGCTATGTATATTATATAATAACACACCGTGCGTCACTGGGTATAATGATGTGTATATTATATAATAACACACCGTGCGTCACTGGATATAACGCGGTGTATATTATATAATAACACACCATGCGTCACTGGGTATAACGCCGTGTATATTATATAATAACAAACCGTGTGTCACTGGGTATAACGCTGTGTATATTACATAGTAACACACTGTTTGTCACTGGGTAGAATGGCGTGTATATTAGATAATAACGCACTATGCGTCACTGTGTATAACGGTGTGTATATTATATAATAACGCACTGTGCATCGCTGGGTATAAATCCGTTTATATTATATAATAACACACAACGTATCACTGGGTATAACACCATTATATTATATAATAATGTTCCATGCATCACTGTGTTTAACGGTGGGAATATTATATAATAATGCACCGTACGTCACTGGGTATAACACCTTGTATATTATATGATAACACACCTTGTGTCACTGGGTATAATAATGTGTATATTATATAATAACACACCGTGCAAATCTGGGATTAACACTGTGTACATTATATAATAACACACTGTGCGTCACTGGGTATAACGCTGTGTATATTATATAATAACACACCGTGCATCACTGTGTATAACGCCATGTATGTTATATAATAACACACCGTGCATCACTGTGTATAACGCCATGTATATTATATAATAACACACCATGCGTCACTGGGTATAACGCTGTGTATATTATATAATAACACACCGTGTGTCACTGGGTATAATACCCTGTATCTTATATTATAGCGCACCATGTGTCACTGGGTATAATGATGTGTATATTATATGATAACACACCGTGTGTCACTGGGTATAACGCTGTGTATATTATATGATAACACACCGTGCATCACTGGGTATAACGCCGTGTATATTATATAATAACACACCGTGTGTCACTGGGTATAACGCTGCGTATATTATATAATAACACACTGTGTGTCACTGGGTATAATGCTGTGTTTATTATATAATAACACACCGTGCGTCACTGGGTATAACGCTGTGTATATTATATAATAACACACCGTGTGTCACTGGGTATAACGCTGTGTATATTATATAATAACACACCGTGCGTCACTGGGTATAACGCTGTGTATATTATATAATAACAGACCGTGTGTCACTGGGTATAATGATGTGTATATTATATAATAACACACCGTGTGTCACTGGGTATAACGCTGTGTATATTATATAATAACACACCGTGTGTCACTGGGTATAACGCTGTGTATATTATATAATAACACACCGTGTGTCACTGGGTGTAACGCTGTGTATATTATATAATAACACACCGTGCGTCACTGGGTATAACACTGTGTATATTATATAATAACACACCGTGCGTCAGTGGGTATAATGCTGTGTATATTATATAATAACACCGTGCGTTACTGGGTATAACTCTGTGTATATTATATAATAACACACCGTGTGTCACTGGGTATAACGCTGTGTTTATTATATAATAACACACCGTGTGTCACTGGGTATAACGCTGTGTATATTATATAATAACACACTGTGCGTCACTGGGTATAACGCTGTGTATATTATATAATAACACACTGTGTGTCACTGGGTATAACTCTGTGTATATTATATAATAACACACCGTGCGTCACTGGGTATAACGCTGTGTATATTATATAACACACCGTGCGTCACTGGGTATAACGCTGTGTATATTATATAATAACACACCGTGTGTCACTGGGTATAACGCTGTGTATATTATATAATACACCGTGCGTCACTGGGTATAACTCTGTGTATATTATATAATAACACACCGTGCATCACTGGGTATAACGCTGTGTATATTATATAATAACACACCGTGTGTCACTGGGTATAACGCTGTGTATATTATATAATAACACACCGTGCGTCACTGGGTATAACTCTGTGTATATTATATAATAACACACCGTGCGTCACTGGGTATAACGCTGTGTATATTATATAATAACACACCGTGTGTCACTGGGTATAACGCTGTGTATATTATATAATAACACACTGTGTGTCACTGGGTATAACGCTGTGTATATTATATAATAACACACCGTGTGTCACTGGGTATAACGCTGTGTATATTATATAATACACCGTGCGTCACTGGGTATAACTCTGTGTATATTATATAATAACACACCGTGTGTCACTGGGTATAACGCTGTGTATATTATATAATAACACACCGTGCGTCACTGGGTATAACACTGTGTATATTATATAATAACACACCGTGCGTCAGTGGGTATAATGCTGTGTATATTATATAATAACACACCGTGTGTCACTGGGTATAACGCTGTGTATATTATATAATAACACACCGTGTGTCACTGGGTATAACGCTGTGTATATTATATAATAACACACCGTGCGTCACTGGGTATAACACTGTGTATATTATATAATAACACACCGTGCGTCACTGGGTATAACACTGTGTATATTATATAATAACACACCGTGCGTCACTGGGTATAACTCTGTGTATATTATATAATAACACACCGTGTGTCACTGGGTATAACGCTGTGTATATTATATAATAACACACCGTGCGTCAGTGGGTATAATGCTGTGTATATTATATAATAACACTCTGTGCGTCACTGGGTATAACGCTGCGTATATTATATAATAACACACCGTGCGTCACTGGGTATAACACTGTGTATATTATATAATAACACACCGTGCGTCACTGGGTATAACGCTGTTTATATTATATAATAACACACCGTGTGTCACTGGGTATAACGCGGTGTATATTATATAATAACACACCGTGCGTCACTGGGTATAACGCTGTGTATATTATATAATAACACACCGTGTATCACTGGGTATAACTCTGTGTATATTATATAATAACACACCGTGTGTCACTGGGTATAATGCTGTGTATATTATATAAAAGCACACCGTGTGTCACTGGGTATAACGCGGTGTATATTATATAATAACACACCGTGTGTCACTGGGTATAACACGGTGTATATTATATAATAACACACCGTGTGTCACTGGGTATAACGCTGTGTATATTATATAAAAGCACACCGTGTGTCACTGGGTATAACGCGGTGTATATTATATAATAACACACGATGCGTCAGTGGGTATAACGCTGTGTATATTATATAATAACACACCGTGTGTCACTGGGTATAATGCTGTGTATATTATATAAAAGCACACCGTGTGTCACTGGGTATAACGCGGTGTATATTATATAATAACACACCGTGTGTCACTGGGTATAACACGGTGTATATTATATAATAACACACCGTGTGTCACTGGGTATAACGCTGTGTATATTATATAATAACACACCGTGTGTCACTGGGTATAACTCTGTGTAATGTAGAATATTACTGTCTGTGCTACTGTTTGGGATGTTTTTTCAGTGGGTTTTGTGTCCTGTTCTGTATAATGGTGTGTTTTTCCAGAGCAGTTAGTGTGCTGACTCTCTCCAATTCTCTTTGACACTCACAGGTGTCTGTACAGGAAGTTCTGAAGGATTTAGACTCGGAGATGAGTTAAGTTGCTCCTGGTGTCTGTTTCCTGTTGTGTTACTCCTGCAGTTTTGAGACACTTTCCGGACTATTCCATTAACCCCTGGATCACTCAATCCAAAACTCAGGCTCACCTGGAATTGAAAGAATCGGTCAGCACAGAATGAGGCCATTTAGCCCATTGTGCCTGTTCTTTGCGATTCATCTTTATTCCCCAACCCCACCCCCCCCCCCCCCCAATCCCCATCAGCTCTTTCCCCATCGTCCTGCAATTATCCCCTTTTCTAGTATTTCTTCAATTCCCTTTTGAAAGTTTCTGTTGAATCTGCTTCCGCCGCCCTTTCAGGGAGCGCCTTCCAGATCACAACAACATAACAAAAACCATTGGTGGGGGTGGTTTACAGACCATCAAACTGCAGTGGTAATGTCGGGAAAAGCATTAGACAGGAAATCAGACATGCATGTGTTAAAGGAACTGATGCGCGATTGATTCACACGGGAGGCTAGGACGTACCCGGGAATAAAGGCTTTTATTCACAACAAGATAGGAGCACACTACTTAACAATATTATCCCAGACTAAGGGCTACTAGGAAGTAGCAGTGACCTTTATACTCCTGTAAGAAGGCGGAGCCGAACGGAGTGTACCACATAAACAATAATAACAGGTGGAACACCCAAACCCTAACCCCAACAGTAACAAGAGTAACATATGTACAAGTACCCATAGTGGTAACCATCTATGGTTCACCATAGGAACATCTGTGATTATGGGCGATAATAATCTGCATATAGATTGGGAGAGTCAAATTAGTCACAGTACAATCGAGGAGGAATTTCTGGAGTGCGTGCGGGATGGTTTCTGGAGCTATCTATTGAGGAACCAACAAGGGAACCAGCCATCTTGGACTGAGTGTTGTGCAATGAGAAAGGATTAGTTGGCAATCTAGTTGTGAGAGAACCCTTGGGGACGAGTGACCATAATACGGTAGAATTCTTTGTCAAGGTGGATAATGATGTAGTTGATTCTGAGACCAGAGTCCTGAATCTCAATAAAGGTAACTATGATGGTATGAAGCATGAATTGGCCATGATGGACTGGGAAACATTACTGAAAGGAAAGATAATGGACAGCCAATGGCAGGCATTTAAAGAACGAATAGGTGAACTCCAGAAGTTGTTTATTCCTGTTTGGCGCAAGAGTGGGAAGGGAATTGTGGCCAAACCAAGGCTTACAAGGGAAATTAGAGATAGTATCGGATTCAAGGAAGAAGCATACAAATTGGCAAGGATAAGCAAAAGACCTGAGGATTGGAAGCAGTTTAAAATTCAGGAAGGGAGGATGAAGGGATTGATTAAGAAGGGGAAAATAGAGTATGAAAGTAAGACAGTGGGGAACATAAAAACTGACTAAAAGTTACTGTGGGCGGGATTTTCTGGCCGCACTCACCCCAAGGTCGAAAAGCCCCGCCCGAGGTCAATGGATCTTTACATGGTTCATGTCTCGCCCGCTACAATTCCTGAGGAAGGATGTCCTTGTTATAGAGGGAGTACAGCGAAGGTTTCCCAGGCTGATTCCTGGGATGGCAGGTCTGTCATATGAGGAGAGACTAAGTCGGTTAGGATTATATTCACTGGAGTTTAGAAGAGTGAGAGGGGATCTCATAGAAACTTATAAAATTCTAACAGGGTTAGTCAGGGTAGATTCAGAAAGATCTTGTTGAGTGGTGACTCTGGGGGAGATTACAGAGGTCGGGAGTGTGAGTCAATGGAGGGATTTGAAGACGGGGATTTTAAAATGAAGATGTTCCCTGATTGGGAGTCAGTGGAGATCTGAGAGCGTAGGAGTGACGGGGGGAGAGGACGGGGAGAGGACGGGGAGAGGACGGGGAGAGGACGGGGAGAGGACGGGGAGAGGACGGGGAGAGGACGGGGAGAGGACGGTGCGAGAATGGAAACGGACAGCAGAGCTTTGGTTTAAGGAAGGCAGAATGTGGGAGAACAGTCAGGAATGTGTTGGAATGTTTGGAGGTAAGGAAGGCAATGGATGAAGGTTTCAGAAGCAGATGAGCTGAGATGGGATGAAATTGGGGGTGAAACCGGGGGTGAATTCGGGCAATGTCACAGAGATGGAAATAATGGTGCGATGTGAGGTTTGAACCAGTGATCAGAATGAGCTGGTTTAGTCTCAGTCCCCAGGGAGAAGGATGGAGTTGGCAGTTGGGATTGTGATGAAGGATTTGGACAATGGCTTTGGTTTCTCAATATTTAATTGGAGGAAATTTCCGTTCATCCCGCAATGTGGAAACTTGCCCAGGTATGTCCTGTACACAAAAAGCAGGACAAATCCAACCCAGCCAATTACCGCCCAGTCTACTCTCGATCATCAGTAAAGTGATGGAAGGGGTCATCAACAGCGCTATCAAGCAGCACCTGCTCAGCAATAACCTGCTCAGCGACGCCCAGTTTGGGTTTTGCCAGGGTCACTCAGCTCCTGACCTCATTACAGCCTTGGTTCAAACATGGACAAAAGAGTTGAATTCCAGAGGTGAGGTGAGAGTGACAGCCGTTGACATCAAGGCAGCATTCGACCGAGTGTGGCATCAAGGAGCCCGAGTGAAACTGGAATCAATGGGAATCAGGGGGAAAACTCTCCGCGGGTTGGAGTCACACTCGGCACAAAGGAAGATGGTTGTGGTGGTTGGAGGTCAATTATCTCAGCTCCAGGACATCACTGCAGGAGTCCCTCAGGGTCAGTGTCCGAGACCCAGCCATCTCCAGCTGCTTCATCAATGACCTTCCCTCCATCATAAGGTCAGAAGTGGGGATGTTTGCCGATGACTGCACAATGTTCAGCACCATTCGCAACTCCCCAGATACTGAAGCAGTCGGTGTCCAAATGCAGCAAGACCTGGACAATATCCAGGCTGGGGCTGACAAGCCACACCAGCGTCAGGCAATGACCATCTCCAACAAGAGAGAATCAAACCTTTGTGGGAAATTTACCATCGGAGTCAGACTTGGAGGTTCAACAATACAGCTTTATTTCGGACACGATGCTTCGGGGAGAAAGCACTGGTACTCCGCAGTACTTGGCAGCTACCTTCTCAGTTAATCATTTTGATCATTTTTATACCTTTTAGACAATGGGTAGTCCGGAAATTAGCCGTTTAACACATCGTTATAGTTGAGTAGACAGACCATGGTGATCGATAGTTAACACATCGTTACAATCAGACAGGTACAGACATGGGCAGTTAACATAGCATTGTTCATAGAATGGATACATTTCCTCAATCAATGACTGGTTTCGATCTATACATTCAGTGGCTGATGTTGTTGCATTTATGTAGTTATGTTCCCATCTGTGGCTGATCTTATTATCAGTCTTTATTGTTCTGGGTCTGTCCTCATCTTAAAGTGCCTCAAGCTCTGACTAGCTTCCTGCAGCATTTCGGTTACTGCATGTTTTAACTTTAAGTAACTTGTCTGTGCTAAAAGCCAGTGCATGTTTAATGTCCCTTCCCAGGTAACCATTTCTTTAATTTCCCCACAACATTCCCCCTTTTTGGTCAGGCTTATGATTTTAATAATCCCCAGGCCAACAGCTGCATCTTCACCTGTAGAGGTCGATCTTCTTCTTTCCTTCTTCGCATCTTTCGGTGTCTTCAGGGGTTCCCATCATGGATTCTTCCTCGATGGTTACACTGGCTCCTGGCACAATTCGTGTCACCATTACTTTACAACAGACATTAAGGCATCCAACAACTAGGCAACAGACAATTACTACTGCAATGAGTGTGACCAATCCATGCAGTAAATAGGATCCCCAAGATCCCCCCACTAGCCATTCCAGCCAGCTACTCCCTTTCTTGGCTCCCTGTTTGAAGTTATCAAGTTGTTCTCTGATGTTATTAATGACTTGGGTGATGTTATAGGATTCGTCTGTGACATGGGTTGTGCATTTGTTGCCTATGATTGTACATACTCCCCCTTGTTGTGCTAACTGATAGTCCACTGCGTATCGGGTCTGCTGTGCAGATAATCTCAGTTCAGCCATTTCTTGGTTAACAACCTCCAGTGCTTTTGAAGCGCTGTTTCCCAGGACTGTTAGTCCACAAACAATATGATTCATATTCTTTGCACTAATCACTCCTGCTGCCTCCCCCCAGAGATAAGGCTCCAAGGAACCCGTATCCCAGTGAGGATCCCATTGTGCCCGGGGCTTCCCAATCAGCGCAGAATTCTTTGCTGACAGCCCGAGTTACTATTCTCCTCCAAATATGCCCCTTCTGAGGGCATGGAACAGTCAGTGGTCCTATTGTTCCTACTGCAAAAAGGATCGGGAGGGTTGGTGTTGCTGTCATGTAGGTACCGTTGAAGAGGAACACATATCCCTTCTTAGCCCGGTAGCATTTAGTGTCCCGATTATGAGTTTGTTCATATTGCCAATTGTTCGGTTTACTTCACTCCCCGTTTGACCCCACCACCTGGTCAGTATCAAATGGGTCTGTCCATTCGGCTGAGCTTACGTGAGTTCCATTACACTGTCCACAAATGAGCTGCCTCCCCGCGGTTACATTCAGGCATTTCTGTTCATCACAGGTGCAAGTAAACTGACCCTTATTAACCCGACAATGGTGACGGACACACTGCGTCTGCACGCAGGAATCATTCTTGGGGACCAAGGCATAGGCACATCCCTATCCCTGCCCCGTAAAACAAAGCAGATAGCTTGCATTATCCGAGCAAGCTCTTCCTCCCACCTTTTGGAGCCCCCTGCACACAGGATCTGTGGGATTTACAAGTTCCACACATCTCCCCTGTAAACCTCTGTTATATTTGCCAATTTGTCCCTTACAGGGTGTATCTGATGTGTCTACAGTTTATAAGTCATGAGGGGTCCACCCAGGGGTGGCTACAAATAGGGCTTCTACCGATTGTGCTAATGGGTAACATACAGTTCGATTCCTGTGTAAGTGTATATGAGCTTTGTAAAATAGGTTATCCTCCAATCCAGTCAAATTTACAGTTGTGACAATACAAAGTAATACAGTTACATACGCGATTTCATACATATCCGATCAATCCTAATGCTGCAGATTTATACAATTTTCAAAAGTTATACTGTCAACCCGAATGCGCCAGTTGCTCTTGCTTGCAGTCTTTGCCTGTGTTGAGGAAAGCAATCAGGTCATTTAAAGTCATTCATTCATTTCTTTGTGTAATTTCAGCTGGGTCCAATGTTTCCATACACCTTTCCCTCTTATATCTATACAGGCACAGGTGTCTCCATTAATTATAACTTTCATATGGCCCATTCCATTTTGGTGCAAACCCTGGTTTTTCAGGTAATGTTTTTACTAGGACGCGACTTCCCGCTGTTGGGACGTCAGGGAGCATTTCAAGCTCTCTCTGTGTGTCTCTTTTTTAGAACATAGAACATAGAAAAAAAACAGCACAAACAGGCCCTTCGGCCCACAAGTTGCGCCGGTCATGTCCCTACCTACCTAGGCTTATATATAGGCTTACCTATAACCCTCAATCCTATTAAGTCCCATGTACTCATCCAGAAGTCTCTTAAAAGACCCGATCGAATCCGCCTCCACCACCACTGACGGCAGCCGATTCCACTCGCCCACCACCCTCTGAGTGAAAAACGTACCCCTGACATTTCCCCTGTACCTACCCCCCAGCACCTTAAACCTGTGTCCTCTCGTAGCAGCCATTTCAGCCCTGGGAAAAAGCCTCCGAGAATCCACCTGATCTATACCTCTCAACATCTTGTACACCTCTATCAGGTCACCTCTCATCCTTCGTCTCTCCAAGGAGAAAAGACCGAGCTCCCTCAGCCTATCCTCATAAGGCATGCCAATCAATCCAGGCAACATTCTTGTAAATCTTCTCTGCACCCTTTCAATAATTTCCACATCCTTCCTGTAATGAGGCGACCAGAACTGAGCACAGTACTCTAAGTGGGGTCTGACGAGGGTCTTATAAAGCTGCATCATTATCTCCCGACTCCTAAACTCAATCCCTCGATTGATGAAGGCCAGCACACCATACGCCTTCTTAACCACCTCCTCTACCTGCGAGGCCGATTTAAGAGTCCTATGGACCCGGACCCCAAAGTCCTTCTGATCCTCTACACTGCTAAGAGTCTTACCCTTGATATTTTACTCCTTCATCTCATTTGACCTGCCAAAATGGAACACTACACATTTATCCGGGCTGATGTCCATCTGCCACTTCTCCGCCCAGTCTTGCATCCTATCTATGTCACGCTGCAGCTTCTGACATCCCTCCAAACTATCCACAACACCACCAACCTTTGTGTCGTCGGCAAACTTACCAACCCATCCCTCCATTTCCTCATCCAGGTCATTTATGAAAATGACAAACAGCAAGGGTCCCAAAACAGATCCCTGGGGCACTCCACTGGTGATCGACCTCCATTCAGAAAAAGACCCATCTACAACCACTCTCTGCCTTCTGCAGGCAAGATGTGGAGATGCCGGCGTTGGACTGGGGTAAGCACAGTAAGAAGTCTCACAACACCAGGTTAAAGTCCAACAGGTTTATTTGGTAGCAAATACCATTATGGTATTTGCTACCAAATAAACCTGTTGGACTTTAACCTGGTGTTGTGAGACTTCTTATTCTGCAGGCAAGCCAGTTCTGGATCCACAAGGCAACAGCCCCTTGGATCCCATGCCCTCTCACTTTCTCGAGAAGTCTTGCATGGGGGACCTTATCGAACGCCTTGCTGAAGTCCATGTAAACCACATCTACCGCTTTTCCTTCGTCAATGTGTTTAGTCACATTTTTAAAGAACTCCACCAGGCTCGTGAGGCAGGATTTGCCTTTGACAAAGCCGTGCTGACTACTTTTGAGCATACTAAACTTCTCTAAATGTTCATAAATCCTGTCCCTCAGGATCTTCTCCATCAACTTACCAACCACTGAGGTTAGACTCACTGGTCGGTAATTTCCTGAGCTATCCCTATTCCCTTTCTTGAATATAGGAACCACGTTAGCAATCCTCCAATCCTCCGGTACCTCTCCCATCTCCATCGACGATGCAAAGATCATCGCCAGAGGCTCTGCAATCTCTTCCCTCGCCTCCCACAGTAACCTGGGGTACATCCCATCCGGTCCCGGCGACTTATCTATCTTGATGCTATTCAAAATTTCCAACACATCCTCTTCCTTAATGTCCACATACTCAATCTTTTCAGTCCGCCTCAATCCTGTAGTACAACCACCCAGGTCTTTTTCCACCGTGAATACCGAGGTAAAATATTCATTCAGAACCTCTGCTATTTCTTCCGGTTCTGTACAGACTTTCTCACCTTCACATTTTATAGGTCCTATTCCTTCACATCTCATCCTTTTACTCTTCACATATTTATAGAATGTCTTAGGGTTCTCCTTAATCTTATCCGCCAAGGCATTCTCGTGACCCCTTCTGGCTCTGCTAATTTCTTTCTTAAGTCCCTTCCTACAAGCCGTCTACTCATCTAGATCCCTATCATCGCCTAGCTCTCTGAACCTTTTGTACGCTTTCCTTTTCTTTTTGACTAGGTTCAGCGCAGCTTTCGTGCACCACGGTTCCCGTAACCTACCAAAACCTCCCTGTCTCATCGGAACGTTGTCATCCAGAACTCCAGACAAACATTCCTTGAAAATCTGCCACCTTACTTCGGTACTTTTCCTCGAGAATACCTCCTTCCAATTTACGCCTCTAATCTCCTGCCTTATGGCTTCATATTTCCCCTTACTCCAGATAAACACTTTCCTAGCTTGCCTGATCCTATCTCTTCCCAATGCTAGCGTAAAGGAGATGGAGTTATGATCACTATCCCCAAGATGCTCCCCCACTGAGAGATCCGACACCTGTCCAGGCTCATTAGCCAGTACCAGATCGAGTACAGCCTCTCCTCTTGTAGGCTTATCCACATACTGTGTCAGGAAACCCTCCTGAACACACCTAACAAACTCCTCCCCATCCAAACCCCTTACCCTAGGGATATTCCAATCGATGTTTGGGAAATTAAAGTCTACCATCACGACAACCCTGTTATTACTACATCTCGATGTGGAGATGCCGGCGTTGGACTGGGGTGAACACAGTAAGAGTTTTAACAACACCAGGTTAAAGTCCAACAGGTTTATTTGGTAGCAAATACCATTAGCTTTCGGAGCGCTGCTCCTTTGTCAGATGGAGTGGAAATCTGCTCTCAAACAGGGCACAGAGACACAAAATCAAGTTACAGAATACTGATTAGAATGCGAATCCCTACAGCCAGCCAGGTCTTAAAGATACAGACAATGTGAGTGGAGGGAGCATTAAGCACAGGTTAAAGAGATGTGTATTGTCTCCAGACAGGACAGCCAGCCTCCTGGACTTGCTGGCTGTCCTGTGGTAACACACACCTGCCACTTGCGCGGATAGACCTCCCTCAATCCTTCCTGACCTTACTGTCTCTAATTTGTCATTTACTACTGCCCACCCTGTCCGGGGTGATCCTTCCACATATTTGTGTGAACCATCTACAAAAAGGGTCTCCTCAGCTGTTATTAAGGGTACATCCTTTATCCTACCCTCTCCTTCGTCCATATCTATAACCTCACAATTGTGTGGCTCTCCTTAGTCTAAAATCCCTTCTGCCGGGTTATTCCCTGTATCCCTTATTATTATCACGGACTTGCTTGGAGTTAGGAGGACTGCTTCCCATTTAGCCCTTCTCATGTTTGAGACAGACCTTAGTTTTCGTGTGTTCAACATTTCCACCAAGGTGTGTTTGGTGTGAAGGATTATATTCCCTGTCATGATTACTGGTTCGCTAACCTTTACGGCCCAGGCAGCGCAATCCAAGGCGGCTATGCACCTTGGCAGTCCAGTGACTACCAGCCCTTCTGCTGTGGAATAATATCCTATGGGTCTCCTTTTGTCGCCATGGTCCTGTGTTACCGCTGCGGAATAGAACCCTCCCTCATTGCTACAATGGATATGGAAGTCCTTATTAGAATCGGGTAATCCTAGTCCAGGGGCTGATATCAGTTCTGTTTTTAGTTTGTTCTAAGCCTCTTCCTGCTCGGGTCCCCATTCTATGGGATTTAAAGCTGGTTTTCCCCCCTTTGACTAGTCTTTGTATGGGTTCTGCCAATTTTGCCAACCCTGGGATGAAACTTTGGCTATAGTTAAATAATCCTAGCACCTTCCTGACCCCTCTTACGGTGATGGGTTGTACCGCCTTCTTTCGGTCCGTTGGCATTTCTTTAAGGGGATATAAGGTGTCCTAGGTATAGGACTTGTGTTTTCCTGATTTGTGCCTTTTTGGGGCTCACCTTTAACCCTGTGGTTTTTAGTTTGTTTAGTACTAAATATAAGGCTTCTTGATGTCCTGACTTGGACTCTGAAGCTATTAAGATATCATCTACATATTGTAGGGTTGTGCTACCCTCTGGCAGTTCTACCCTGTTCAGGATGTCACTCACTACTCGATGGAATATAGCGGGGCTGTTGTGGAATCCCTGCGGTAGGCAAGTCCAAGTGTACTGTCTGTCTCCCACTGTAAAGGCGAATTTGTCTTGGGATTCGGGATCCAATGGCTAGGGACCAGAATCCGTTGGCTATGTCCAATACTGTGAATATTTTGTGCTCCTGTGACAGTCCATTCAGGATTGTCGAAGGGCTTGCTACAATGGGGTGCAACTTGGATGTGACTTTATTGAGTCCGGTGTAATCTATCGTGAGCCTATAGCTTCCGTCAGGTTTGCTCACTGGCCATGTTGGGGAGTTAGTGGTGCTCGTGGTTTCTCCCAGAATCCCTCTTTCCACTAACCCTTTAACTATCTCCACTACAGCTTTCTCTGCCACTGGTTTTATTGGGTATTGTCGGTGTGGCTTATGCTCCGGTCCAGATACCTTTGTTGGGTCCGGTTTAGTTAAGCCAGTATCTAATTTTGTTTTAGCCCATACTCCGGGGACGGAGGCACAGATGGCTCCGAACCCTCCTGTCTCTAATTCCCAATTTCTGGTGGTGACTGTGGCCACCTTAATGGTTTCGAGGTGACTTGTAAGTTTCCCTATTCTAGTTTTCCGATCGTCCTGTCTTGGCCAGATTGATTCTCCCTTTCCACAGTCTATCAGAATCTCATATTCTTTCATCAGATCATTTCCCATTATTGTACCCTCGTTATTTTTGCACACATAAAACCTCATTGGTATATACAGATTATTTATCTCTACTAATGTGGTCTCGCTCAGGTGGGCGGGTGTTTTGTTCTCTCCTATCCCGGTTCGGTAAATCATTTTATTTGTAGTGGGTAAGAGTAGGTCGGTGACAGATATGGATGCTCCTGTGTCCACCAGCATCTCACATTGCCTGCCCCCTACTAGTGCTGACACGTAAATCCTTCCCCCCTCCTTACCCTTGTGAATGGGGGCTGCAGACCGTCAATCTTGCTGACCTCAGAGGTCCTGTGGTTCCTCCGGTTCTGCTGCGGTCATGGATCGGGTCGGGGGTCTCCCATGTTTATTCCAACACACCGCTTCTGTGTGTCCATGCTTATTACAGTGTTTCCCACTGCTCCCAAATCTCATTCCTTTCCTTGGGACCCCGCAGTCCCTCGCAAAGTGCCCTTGTCGGCCACAATTGTTTGTCAGTTTGGACTTTGTTCCGTTCCCGTTACTGTAAGCGGCTACTCTTTCTAGCCTTGTTCTTGTCTGGGATTTCTCCTCTCTGCCTCCCGGTACACCACTATCCCATTTATACCAATTCATCGTAATCTTGGGACATAATCACTATCATTTTTAGGATGCCCTGGTGAGCGCTAGAGAGTCCATCCTTAAAAGCCTGGATGAATGCTCGATCCCCAATGCCTGGGTTCCCTTGTCCTGAGCAATCTTGATATACTTGGAACAACCGTTCCCCGTATTCAGAAGCTCCTTCCCCTTTTAACTGTTTTGTTGTAATTCTGCTCCAGTTCGTGGGAGCATTCCCTAATACCCTCTGAATCTCTGCTTTAAACTGGGTGAAGGGTGCCTGTTGGGCATCTATCTCTGATGTTCGGGCGACTGCATGTGTCCACAGTCCCCCATTATAATCCTGTGCTGGAGGAGCGGCGGGTCCACCCGCTACCTGCCTCCACTTATCCACTGGACAGACTGCCCTGACCAGCTGGTGTATGTCTCTCAGGTGTAATTGGTGTCCTACCCAGATTGTATCTAATTCTTCCCGGAATTTAGTGTTTGCACTTCTAGGTTGTAATTTACCCAGGGAAGCCATTATCTGGTGTCTCTCACCTGGGGTGAAGGGTTTATAATTCGCTTTTGGCTGCGCATCTGTTCCCCCTTGGGTTACTGGCGCTAAGTTGTGTTTTAGCACTTCCCACTCCTCTGGAGGAGCGGTTGGTCCCTGTCGTGTGGACTCATAAGGAGGTAGAGGAATAGTTTCCCTTCTCCATTGATTCTCTTCTAACACTTGGTTTCGTTTCTCCAGTTCCCTCACTCGGGATTCTAACTCTCTAATCTTTTCTTTATCTTCACTCCACCTTTTAGTAGAGGCGACTACTTGCTCAATTAGTCCAGCTAACTGATGTATTAACAATACTCCTATCTTCTTTGTCTTGTTTCTCTTTTCTCCATCTATCCACTTTCTCTGCTGTTCTAAGGTCTGAGAAGTATCCCAGCCATCCCTTTGCATCCTCTTTATTAACGCTTACCTGTCTGTCATGTACACTTCGATAAGAGAACCTGCAGATCCTCTCTTTACTTCTTTATCTGCCATCTCGCAGAGGCTGGGAATCCTGCGGGGAGTAACTCACCTCCTGACTCCCCAAAGTCTGTCCACCATCTACAAGGCACAAGTCAGGAGTGTGATGGAATGCTCTCCACTTGCCTGGATGGGTGTAGCTCCAACAACAAAGTTGGGCCGAGAGGTGGCGGATGGAGTTTAATGCGGAGAAGTGTGAGGTAATTCACTTTGGTAGGAATAACAGATGTGTTGAGTATAGGGCTAACGGGAGGACTTTGAATAGTGTGGAGGAGCAGAGGGATCTAGGTGTATGTGTGCATAGATCCCTGAAAGTTGGGAATCAAGTAGATAAGGTTGTTAAGAAGGCATATGGTGTCTTGGCGTTTATTGGTAGGGGGATTGAATTTAGGAGTCGTAGCGTTATGTTGCAACTGTACACAACTCTGGTGCGGCCGCACTTGGAGTACTGTGTGCAGTTCTGGTCCCCACATTACAGGAAGGATGTGGAGGCTTTGGAGAGGGTGCAGAGGAGGTTTACCAGGATGTTGCCTGGTATGGAGGGGAGATCCTATGAGGAGAGGCTGAGGGATTTGGGATTGTTTTCGCTGGAAAGGCGGCGGCTAAGAGGGGATCTTATTGAAACATATAAGATGATTAGAGGTTTAGATAGGGTGGATAGTGATAGCCTTTTTCCTCTGATGGAGAAATCCAGCACGAGGGGGCATGGCTTTAAATTGAGGGGGGGTAGTTATAGAACCGATGTCAGGGGTAGGTTCTTTACCCAGAGGGTGGTGAGGGATTGGAATGCCCTGCCAGCATCAGTAGTAAATGCGCCTAGTTTGGGGGCGTTTAAGAGATCCGTAGATAGGTTCATGGACGAAAAGAAATTGGTTTAGGTTGGAGGGTCACAGTTTTGTTTTGTTTTTTTTTAACTGGTCGGTGCAACATCGTGGGCCGAAGGGCCTGTTCTGCGCTGTAATGTTCTATGTTCTATGTTCTATGTTCTAACACTCAAGAAGCTTGACACCGTCCAGGACAAAGCAGCCGCGTGATTGCTGCGCCTTCCACAAACATCCACCCCAGCACCGAAGAGCATTTTAAGAGAAATGATTTCCTCTGGTGGGGAGTCCAGAACAAAGGGGCAGAAATGGGAGCCAGGCTTTTCGGGGTGATGTCGGGAAGCGATTCCTCACACGGAGGGGAGGGGAAATCGGGAATCTCTTTCCCCACAAAAAGCTGATGATGCTGAGGGTCAAAGAAAGCTTTTGAAACTTGGATTGATTGCTGTTTTTTGGGCGTGGGTGAAGGTGGGTGAGGGTGGGTGAGGGTGGATGAGGGTGGGTGAAGGTGGGTGAGGGTGGGTGAGGGTGGGTGAGGGTGGGTGAGGGTGGGTGAAGGTGGGTGAAGGTGGGTGAAGGTGGGTGAGGGTGGGTGAAAGTGGGTGAAAATGGGTGAGGGTGGGTGAAGGGGGATGAAGATGGGTGAGGGTGGGTGAGGGTGGGTGAGGCAGGGTGAGGGTGGGTGAAGGTGAGTGAGGGTGAGTGAGTGTGGGTGAGTGTGGGTGAGGGTGGGTGAAGGTGGGTGAGGGTGGGTGAAGGTGGGTGAGTGTGGGTGAGGGTGGGTGATGGTGAGTGAGGGTGGGTGAAGGTGGGTGAGGGTGGGTGAAGGTGGGTGAGTGTGGGTGAGGGTGGGTGATGGTGAGTGAGTGTGGGTGAGGGTGGGTGAGGGTGGGTGAAGGTGGGTGAAGCTGGGTGAAGGTGGGTGAGGGTGGGTGAAAGTGGGTGAAAATGGGTGAGGGTGGGTGAAGGTGGGTGAGGGGTGAAGGTGGGTGAGGGTGGGTGAGGCTGGGTGAGGGTGGGTGAAGGTGAGTGAGGGTGAGTGAGTGTGGGTGAGTGTGGGTGAGGGTGGGTGAAGGTGGGTGAGGGTGGGTGAAGGTGGATGAGTGTGGGTGAGGGTGGGTGATGGTGAGTGAGGGTGGGTGAAGGTGGGTGAGGGTGGGTGAAGGTGGGTGAGTGTGGGTGAGGGTGGGTGATGGTGAGTGAGTGTGGGTGAGGGTGGGTGAGGGTGGGTGAAGGTGGGTGAGTGTGGGTGAGGGTGGGTGAGGGTGGGTGAAGGTGGGTGAGTGTGGGTGATGGTGAGTGAGGGTGGGTGAAGGTGGGTGAGGGTGAGTGAGTGTGGGTGAGTGTGGGTGAGGGTGGGTGAGTGTGGGTGAGGGTGGGTGAGGGTGGGTGAAGGTGGGTGAGTGTGGGTGAGGGTGGGTGAGGGTGGGTGAGTGTGGGTGAGGGTGGGTGAGGGTGGGTGAAGGTGGGTGAGTGTGGGTGAGTGTGGGTGAGGGTGGGTGAGGGTGGGTGAGTGTGGGTGAGGGTGGGTGAGGGTGGGTGAAGGTGGGTGAGGGTGGGTGAGGGTGGGTGAGTGTGGGTGAGGGTGGGTGAGGGTGGGTGAGTGTGGGTGAGGGTGGGTGAAGGGAGCTGGGAGCACAGACCTGTGGTGATCTGATTGAATATTTGGAACAAGTTCGAGGCCACGGAGATGGAGAAGGTTTGGCACTTTCCCCATGGGGCAGGGAAGGTTCACCTCAGAGATCACTGAATGAGGTGATAAACATTTCTCTGAGAGTTTGCTTGTTGCTTTGTCTCACAGGCTGGAGAGAGAGCAGTGCAGCGAGGGACAGCTAAAATAATATTGTTTAATGGAAAGGACAGGACTTGCAGCAAGTGTTTATCTAACAATCAGATTCAGTCTCGGGTTCAGTGGCTCCCTGTTAGATTCCCACTTCCTGCTCTGCTTTTGCTCAGTCCGTGCACTTTGACCTCTGCCACCATCAGGTTGTGTGGGAATCTATCCTCCTTAAGACTAAAGCCCTCAGGATCACATCACCTTCCAGAACCTTCAACCATTACAACTCTTCCCACAGCGGAACAGACAATAACATATTGACATTGTGTCTTTAACACAGTAAAACAGGCCAACGCTTCACCAGAGCGACACATTTCATAAAGAAGCCATATAAGGAGATATCAGGTCAGATGGTTGAGAGATTAGTGAGAGGCAAGGTTTCGAGAAGCACAGAGAGGAGGAGAGGCTTGGGGAGGTAATAAATCAAGGGCGTCTTGATGTGGCTCAGAGTAACGAAGGCTTTATTGCCAGTGATGGATTAGTATTCCCGATGAAAGGGTCAAGACAGAATTAACTAGGCGACCTTACGACACTCCTCCCTGCCTCCAACTGAGGACCCTCCCCGACCCGGCAGCTGATTGGCTCAGCCTCCTCCCTCAACACTCCATAGGGTCAGGCCCGATCACATGGGAATTCCCCCTTAAAGGGGCCACGCCTCCACAGGAGGGAATTCCTGGGTTGGGATCCAGGCAGCTGAAGGCACGTCCGCCAATGGTGGAGCAATAAACTCAGAGATGCTCAGGAGGCCGGAATTAGAGGAGTGCAGAGATCTCAGAGAGTTCTGGGGCTGGAGGAGGTTACAGAGATAGCAACCCAGAGGTGAGGACACAGAGCGATTTGAGAGCAAAATGAGATATTTCGAATGGAGGTGATGGCAAACCTGGAGTCGATGTAGGTTCAGAAACACGGGGTTACGGGGAACAGGAATCGGAGCAAGTTCAGGAAACAGCAGAAAATCAAGTCACTGATTTACCTAAAGACCTACGGAGAAGCCCTCCGTATACGCAGGATCTGCTCGGATGAGGAGGATCGTTTCAGACACCTCCAGACGCTGAAAGATGCCCTCATAAGAACAGGATATGGCGCTCGACTCATCGATCGACAGTTCCGACGCGCCACAGCGAAAAACCGCACCGACCTCCTCAGAAGACAAACACGGGACACGGTGGACAGAGTACCCTTCGTCGTCCAGTACTTCCCCGGAGCGGAGAAGCTACGGCATCTCCTCCGGAGCCTTCAACATGTCATTGATGAAGACGAACATCTCGCCAAGGCCATCCCCACACCCCCACTTCTTGCCTTCAAACAACCGCACAACCTCAAACAGACCATTGTCCACAGCAAACTACCCAGTCTTCAGGAGAACAGTGAACACGACACCACACAACCCTGCCACAGCAACCTCTGCAAGACGTGCCGGATCATCGACACTGATGCCATCATCTCACGTGAGAACACCATCCACCAGGTACACGGTACATACTCTTGCAACTCAGCCAATGTTGTCTACCTGATACGCTGCAGGAAAGGATGTCCCGAGGCATGGTACATTGGGGAAACCATGCAGACACTACGACAACGGATGAATGAACACCGCTCGACAATCACCAGGCAAGAGTGTTCTCTTCCTGTTGGGGAACACTTCAGCAGTCATGGGCATTCGGCCTCTGATCTTTGGATTAGCGTTCTCCAAGGCGGCCTTCACGACACACAACGCAGAGTCGCTGAGCAGAGACTGATAGCCAAGTTCCACACACATGAGGATGGCCTCAACCGGGACCTTGGGTTCATGTCCATAAGACCATAAGACCATAAGACATAGGAGCGGAAGTAAGGCCATTCGGCCCATCGAGTCCACTCCACCATTCAATCATGGTTGATTTCAACTCCATTTACCCGCTCTCTCCCCATAGCCCTTAATTCCTCGAGAAATCAAGAATTTATCAATTTCTGTCTTGAAGACGCTCAACGTCTCGGCCTCCACAGCCCTCTGTGGCAATGAATTCCACAGACCCACCACTCTCTGGCTGAAGAAATTTCTCCTCATCTCTGTTCTAAAGTGACTCCCTTTTATTCTAAGGCTGTGCCCCCGCGTCCTAGTCTCCCCTGTTAATGGAAACAACTTCCCTACGTCCATCCTATCTAAGCCGTTCATTATCTTGTAAGTTTCTATCAGATCTCCCCTCAACCTCCTAAACTCCAATGAATATAATCCCACGATCCTCAGACGTTCATCGTATGTCAGGCCTACCATTCCTGGGATCATCCGTGTGAATCTCCGCTGGACCCGCTCCAGTGCCAGTATGTCCTTCCTGAGGTGTGGGGCCCAAAATTGCTCACAGTACTCCAAATGGGGCCTAACCAGTGCTTTATAAAGCCTCAGAAGTACATCCCTGCTTTTGTATTCCAAGCCTCTTGAGATAAATGACAACATTACATTTGCTTTCTTAATTACGGACTCAACCTGCAAGTTTACCTTTAGAGAATCCTGGACTAGGACTCCCAAGTCCCTTTGCACTTTAGCATTATGAATTTTGTCACCGTTTAGAAAATAGTCCATGCCTCTATTCTTTTTTCCAAAGTGTACGACCTCGCACTTGCCCACGTTGAATTTCATCAGCCACTTCTTGGACCACTCTCCTAAACTGTCTAAATCTTTCTGCAGCCTCCCCACCTCCTCAATACTACCTGCCCCTCCACCTATCTTTGTATCATCGGCAAACTTGGCCAGAATGCTCCCAGTCCCGTCATCTAGATCGTTAATATATAAAGAGAACAGCTGTGGCCCCAACACTGAACCCTGCGGGACACCACTTGTCACCGGTTGCCATTCTGAGAAAGAACCTTTTATCCCAACTCTCTGCCTTCTGTCTGACAGCCAATCGTCAATCCATGTTAGTACCTTGCCTCGAATACCATGGGCCCTTATTTTACTCAGCAGTCTCCCGTGAGGCACCTTGTCAAAGGCCTTTTGGAAGTCAAGATAGATAACATCCATTGGCTCTCCTTGGTCTAACCTATTTGTTATCTCTTCAAAGAACTCTAACAGGTTTGTCAGGCACGACCTCCCCTTACTAAATCCATGCTGACTTGTCTTAATCCGACCCTGCACTTCCAAGAATTTAGAAATCTCATCCTTAACGATGGATTCTAGAATTTTGCCAACAACTGAGGTTAGGCTAATTGGCCTATAATTTTCCATCTTTTTTCTTGTTCCCTTCTTGAACAGTGGGGTTACAACAGCGATTTTCCAATCCTCTGGGACTTTCCCTGACTCCAGTGACTTTTGAAAGATCATAACTAACGCCTCCACTATTTCTTCAGCTATCTCCTTTAGAACTCTAGGATGTAGCCCATCTGGGCCCGGAGATTTATCAATTTTCAGACCTTTTAGTTTCTCTAGCACTTTCTCCTTTGTGATGGCAACCATATTCAACTCTGCCCCCTGACTTTCCTGAATTGTTGGGATATTACTCATGTCTTCTACTGTGAAGACTGACGCAAAGTACTTATTAAGTTCCTCAGCTATTTCCTTGTCTCCCATCACTAGATTACCAGCGTCATTTTGGAGCGGCCCAATGTCTACTTTTGCCTCCCGTTTGTTTTTAATGTATTTAAAGAAACTTTTACTATCATTCCTAATGTTACTGGCTAGCCTACCTTCATATTTGATCCTCTCCTTCCTTATTTCTCTCTTTGTTATCCTCTGTTTGTTTTTATAGCCTTCCCAATCTTCTGACTTCCCACTACTCTTTGCCACATTATAGGCTCTCTCTTTTGCCTTGATGCATTCCCTGACTTCCTTTGTCAGCCATGGCTGCCTAATCCCCCCTCTGATAACCTTTCTTTTGTTTGGGATGAACCTCTGCACTGTGTCCTCAATTACTCCCAGAAACTCCTGCCATTGCTGTTCTACTGTCTTTCCCATTAGGCTCTGCTTCCAGTCGATTTTTGTCAGTTCCTCCCTCATGCGCCTGTAATTACCTTTATTTAACTGTAGAACCTTCACATCTGATTCTGCCTTCCTTCTTTCAAATGTCACACTATCTGTAACCCCCGATTTTTGTCAGTTCCTCCCTCATGCGCCTGTAATTACCTTTATTTAACTGTAGAACCTTCACATCTGATTCTGCCTTCCTTCTTTCAAATGTCACACTATCTGTAACTCCCACGACTTGCCTGGGCTTGCAAAATCTCACTAACTGTCCCAGCTGGAGACAATACACATCTCTTTAACCTGCACTTAACCCTCTCTCCACTCACATTGTCTGTACGTTTAAGACTTGATTACCTGTGAAGACTCGCATTCCAACCATTATTTTGTAAATTGAGTTTGTGTCTTTATATGCCCTGTTTGTGAACAGAACTCCCACTCACCTGACGAAGGAGCAGCGCTCCGAAAGCTAGTGGCTTTTGCTACCAAATAAACCTGTTGGACTTTAACCTGGTGTTGTGAGACTTCTTACTGTACCTAAAGATCGGCAGTGAATTTTACACGCCATTTGAACTAGGGTAATTTGAAGAAATTCTATTGAGTGGTTGTTTGAGCCTGGCTGAGGTGGCGTTTACTCAATGACCACAGACACATTGATGGCAGGAGTTGATGGACAGGTGTTACAGATCACACCTTTAGCAATTCCATGTATAATACGCTGACTTTATCTTTCATGTCCGGAACACACCAAACACTCGGGTCCCTGAAAACAAAGCCACAGGAAGTTGCAGTCAGTTGAGACTCAGGATCCCAGAGAGAGGCAGGGATGGAAATGCTGCTCTGCTCCCCGTGCCTAGATCCTTGAATTTATCATCCAGGGATTCTTAAACCCAAACATCTTTGATGTGAATGATTGGATCTTTTTGATCTTTTCATTGTCCCGCTTTCAATCAATCCAACACCTACTGTCCAAATTCCAGCTTTTCACACTCCATTGCAAACAACCTGATCATTAACACTTCAATGGTACAGAGAAACTTCATCTTGTTAGAGCTTGCCTCTCCCATTCCGCCTCCCCTGTACACACACTGACTCTCACTGGGGTACGGGTTCCACACACACTGACTCTCACTGGGGTACGGGTCCCACACACACTGACTCTCACTGGGGTACGGGTTCCACACACACTGACTCTCACTGGGGTACGGGTTCCACACACACTGACTCTCACTGGGGTACGGGTTCCACACACACTGACTCTCACTGGGGTACGGGTCCCACACACACTGACTCTCACTGGGGTACGGGTCCCACACACACTGACTCTCACTGGGTGCGGGTTCCACACACACTGACTCTCACTGGGGTACGGGTCCCACACACACTGACTCTCACTGGGGTACGGGTCCCACACACACTGACTCTCACTGGGGTACGGGTCCCACACACACTGACTCTCACTGGGGTACGGGTCCCACACACACTGACTCTCACTGGGGTACGGGTCCCACACACACTGACTCTCACTGGGGTACGGGTCCCACACACACTGACTCTCACTGGGGTACGGGTCCCACACACACTGACTCTCACTGGGGTACGGGTCCCACACACACTGACTCTCACTGGGGTATGGGTCCCACATACACTGACTCTCACTGGGGTACGGGTCCCACACACACTGACTCTCACTGGAGTACAGGTCCCACACACACTGACTCTCACTGGGGTCCGGGTTCCACACACACTGACTCTCATTGGGGTACGGGTCCCACACACACTGACTCTCACTGGGGTAGGGGTCCCACACACACTGACTCTCACTGGGGTCCGGGTTCCACACACACTGACTCTCACTGGGGTACGGGTCCCACACACACTGACTCTCACTGGGGTCCGGGTTCCACACACACTGACTCTCACTGGGGTACAGGTCCCACACACACTGACTCTCACTGGGGTACGGGTCCCACACACACTGACTCTCACTGGGGTACGGGTCCCACACACACTGACTCTCACTGGGGTACAGGTCCCACAAACACTGACTCTCACTGGGGTACGGGTTCCACACACACTGACTCTCACTGGGGTACGGGTCCCACACACACTGACTCTCACTGGGGTACAGGTCCCACAAACACTGACTCTCACTGGGGTACGGGTTCCACACACACTGACTCTCACTGGGGTACGGGTCCCACACACACTGACTCTCACTGGGGTACGGGTCCCACACACACTGACTCTCACTGGGGTACAGGTCCCACAAACACTGACTCTCACTGGGGTACGGGTTCTACACACACTGACTCTCACTGGGGTACGGGTCCCACACACACTGACTCTCACTGGGGTACAGGTCCCACAAACACTGACTCTCACTGGGGTACGGGTTCCACACACACTGACTCTCACTGGGGTACGGGTCCCACACACACTGACTCTCACTGGGGTACGGGTCCCACACACACTGACTCTCACTGGGGTACAGGTCCCACAAACACTGACTCTCACTGGGGTACGGGTTCCACACACACTGACTCTCACTGGGGTACGGGTTCCACACACACTGACTCTCACTGGGGTACGGGCCCCACACACACTGACTCTCACTGGGGTACGGGTCCCACACACACTGACTCTCACTGGGGTACGGGTCCCAAACACACTGACTCTCACTGGGGTACGGGTCCCACACACACTGACTCTCACTGGGGTACGGGTCCCACACACACTGACTCTCACTGGGGTACGGGTCCCACACACACTGACTCTCACTGGGGTACGGGTCCCACACACACTGACTCTCACTGGGGTACGGGTCCCACACACACTGACTCTCACTGGGGTACGGGTCCCACACACACTGACTCTCACTGGGGTACGGGTCCCACACACACTGACTCTCACTGGGGTACGGGTCCCACACACACTGACTCTCACTGGGGTACGGGTCCCACACACACTGACTCTCACTGGGGTACGGGTCCCACACACACTGACTCTCACTGGGGTACGGGTCCCACACACACTGACTCTCACTGGGGTACGGGTCCCACACACACTGACTCTCACTGGGGTACGGGTCCCACTCACACTGACTCTCACTGGGGTACGGGTCCCACACACACTGACTCTCACTGGGGTACGGGTCCCACACACACTGACTCTCACTGGGGTACGGGTCCCACACACACTGACTCTCACTGGGGTACGGGTCCCACACACACTGACTCTCACTGGGGTACGGGTCCCACACACACTGACTCTCACTGGGGTACGGGTCCCACACGCACTGACTCTCACTGGGGTACGGGTCCCACACACACTGACTCTCACTGGGGTACAGGTCCCACACACACTGACTCTCACTGGGGTACGGGTTCCACACACACTGACTCTCACTGGGGTACGGGTCCCACACACACTGACTCTCACTGGGGTACGGGTCCCACACACACTGACTCTCACTGGGGTACAGGTCCCACAAACACTGACTCTCACTGGGGTACGGGTTCCACACACACTGACTCTCACTGGGGTACGGGTCCCACACACACTGACTCTCACTGGGGTACAGGTCCCACAAACACTGACTCTCACTGGGGTACGGGTTCCACACACACTGACTCTCACTGGGGTACGGGTCCCACACATACTGACTCTCACTGGGGTACGGGTCCCACAAAGACTGACTCTCACTGGGGTACAGGTCCCACAAACACTGACTCTCACTGGGGTACGGGTTCCACACACACTGACTCACACTGGGGTACGGGTTCCACACACACTGACTCTCACTGGGGTACGGGTCCCACACACACTGACTCTCACTGGGGTACGGGTCCCACACACACTGACTCTCACTGGGGTACAGGTCCCACACACACTGACTCTCACTGGGGTACGGGTCCCACACACACTGACTCTCACTGGGGTACGGGTCCCACACACACTGACTCTCACTGGGGTACGGGTCCCACACACACTGACTCTCACTGGGGTACGGGTCCCACACACACTGACTCTCACTGGGGTACGGGTCCCACACACACTGACTCTCACTGGGGTACGGGTCCCACACACACTGACTCTCACTGGGGTACGGGTCCCACACACACTGACTCTCACTGGGGTACGGGTCCCACACACACTGACTCTCACTGGGGTACGGGTCCCACTCACACTGACTCTCACTGGGGTACGGGTCCCACACACACTGACTCTCACTGGGGTACGGGTCCCACACACACTGACTCTCACTGGGGTACGGGTCCCACACACACTGACTCTCACTGGGGTACGGGTCCCACACACACTGACTCTCACTGGGGTACGGGTCCCACACACACTGACTCTCACTGGGGTACGGGTCTCACACACACTGACTCTCACTGGGGTACGGGTCCCACACACACTGACTCTCACTGGGGTACGGGTCCCACACACACTGACTCTCACTGGGGTACGGGTCCCACACACACTGACTCTCACTGGGGTACGGGTCCCACACACACTGACTCTCACTGGGGTACGGGTCCCACACACACTGACTCTCACTGGGGTACAGGTCCCACACACACTGACTCTCACTGGGGTACGGGTCCCACACACACTGACTCTCACTGGGGTACGGGTCCCACACACACTGACTCTCACTGCGGTACGGGTCCCACACACACTGACTCTCACTGGGGTACGGGTCCCACACACACTGACTCTCACTGGGGTACGGGTCCCACACACACTGACTCTCACTGGGGTACGGGTCCCACACACACTGACTCTCACTGGGGTACGGGTCCCACACACACTGACTCTCACTGGGGTACGGGTTCCACACACACTGACTCTCACTGGGGTACGGGTCCCACACACACTGACTCTCACTGGGGTACGGGTCCCACACACACTGACTCTCACTGGGGTACGGGTTCCACACACACTGACTCTCACTGGGGTACGGGTCCCACACACACTGACTCTCACTGGGGTACGGGTTCCACACACACTGACTCTCACTGGGGTACGGGTCCCACACACACTGACTCTCACTGGGGTACGAGTCCCACACACACTGACTCTCACCGGTAAAATTTAAGAGTTTTTGGGGAGAATCTGATCCCGGTGACAGGGGGGTCAGTAACCAGAGTTACATAAATTTAGGATAATTGACAAAAAGAACGGAAGGTGTGATAAGGAGAATTGTGTTGTCTGATTAAGCTGTGATCTGGAAGGTGCTGCCTGAAAGGGCGGTGGAAGCAGATTCAACAGGAACGGGGTGGCACGGTGGTACAGTGGTTAGCACTGCTCCCTCACAGCACCAGGGACCTGCATTCGATTCCCGGTTTGGGTCACTGTCTGTGTGGAGTTTGCACATTCTCCCCGTATCTGTGTGGGTTTCCCCCGGGTGCTCTGGTTTCCTCCCACATCCAAAGACGTGCTGGTTAGGGTGCATTGGCCATGCTAAATTCTCCCTCGGTGTACCCGAACAGGCGTCGGAGTGTGGCGACTAGGGGATTTTCACAGTAACTTCATTGCAGTGTTAATGTAAGCCTACTTGTGACTAATAAACTTTTACTTTACTTTCGGAACTTTCTAAAGGAAATTGGATAAACACTGGGAAGGAGGAAATCCAGTCTTTTGGGGAAATAGCCGGGGGTGAGGGGGGTTTGTGGAACCAATTGGATAAATCTTTCAACGAGGCAGCACACACAATGGGACGAATGGCCTTCTGTGCTGTCAGATTCTTTAAGTCCAAAGATGTGCGGGTTAGGTTGATTGGCCAGGTTAAAAAAATTGCCCCTTAGAGTCCTGGGATGCGTAGGTTAGAGGGATTAGCGGGTAAAATATGTGGGGGTAGGGCCTGGGTGGGATTGTGGTCGCTGCAGACCCAATGGGCCAAATGGCCTCCTTCTGCACTGTAGGGTTTCTATGATTCTATGAACTGTGATTACAGTTTGGAAATGCAGATACAGATAGGAGATAGACATGTGAGAGTCATGACTTGTTCATAGAATCTCTACAGTGCAGAAGGATGCCATTTGGCCCATCGTGTTTGCACCGTCTCTCCGACAGAACATCTCACCCAAGCCATGTCCCCAGAAGCCCGCGTATGTACCCCACTAATCCCCCTAACCTACACATCTTTGGACATTAAAGGGCAATTTTAACCTGGCCAATCCACCTAACCTGCACATCTTTGGACTGTGGGAGGAAACTGGAGCACCCGGAGGAAACCCACGCAGACACGGGGAGAATGTGCAGACTCCACACAGACAGTGACCAAAGCCGGGAATCGAACCCGGGTCCCTGGCGCTCTGAGACAGCAGAGCTAACCACTGTGCCACCATGCCACCTTTACTGAGGGGCAGTTAGGGATGGCTGATTGGCTGCCTGGCAGCGGATCCAGTGTCCATGTTGCTGAAAAGTGGAAGGCCGTTCTCAGTCCTCCTCAGGCAGACAGGGTGATATAGAAAGCACAACACCTCAGCAAGGGAGGGAGACACCATTATCAACACCGGGTGAGACAGAAGCACCGCCTGGTAATGGAGCCAGGACCCAGTGAACTTTGCACTCTCACCTCTAACCCGTGGGCACAAGTTTCCACTTAAGAGATTTTTGCCCCATAATCGTAAACTGATCATTGCAGTCCTGCTCTCTCTCTGTCTCTCTCTCTGTCTGTCTGTCTGTCTGTCTCTCTCTCTGTCTCTCTCTCTGTCTCTCTCTCTGTCTGTCTGTCTCTCTCTCTCTCTGTCTCTCTGTCTCTGTCTCTCTCTCTGTCTCTCTCTCTGTCTGTCTGTCTCTCTCTCTCTCTCTGTCTCTGTCTCTCTCTCTGTCTGTCTGTCTCTCTCTCTCTCTCTGTCTCTCTGTCTCTGTCTCTCTCTCTGTCTCTCTCTCTCTGTCTGTCTCTCTCTCTCTCTCTCTGTCTCTCTCTCTCTTTCTCTATCCCTCTCTCTCTCTGTCTCTCTATCCCTCTCCCCACACGTTTTTCCATCAGCTCAGGACTGTTACCCAAGTCGGAGTAAGTATATCTGTGTTAGCGAACTATTCTGAAAGTGGGGTTTAAGTCTAAAAGAAATATTGCCCAATTGGAACTGAATGGTGAAATGTTAGGAGTTAAGAGTTGTTTCTTTTCATGTTTAAGGAATGTTCAACGGTTAAGAGTTAAACTGTTTCATTTTGTGAGAGTTATATTTAAACTGTGTTATCGATAAAGCTTCTTTTGATCAAAAGACCCCGAATTTGTCACTGGAATTGATCGTGGAGAAAAGCAACCAATCCCCACATTAATGACAAAATAGAGAATTGTTGGAGTCCAGTCTGGCTCCATATCACCCCGGGGATTCTGATCAGAACCCGAGCATCAACTTAAATCTACACAAAAACTACACTTTTCTTTTTGTTTGAGACTCACAACACCGAACATAATTCGGACATTAGAGAGGGTCAGTGCTGAGGGAGTGCCGCACTGTCAGAGGGTCAGTGCTGAGGGAGTGCCGCACTGTCAGAGGGTCAGTGCTGAGGGAGTGCCGCACTGTCAGAGGGTCAGTGCTGAGGGAGTGCCGCACTGTCAGAGGGTCAGTGCTGAGGGAGTGCCGCACTGTCAGAGGGTCAGTGCTGAGGGAGTGCCGCACTGTCAGAGGGTCAGTGCTGAGGGAGTGCCGCACTGTCAGAGGGTCAGTGCTGAGGGAGTGCCGCACCGTCAGAGGGTCAGTGCTGAGGGAGTGCCGCACTGTCAGAGGGTCAGTGCTGAGGGAGTGCCGCACTGTCAGAGGGTCAGTGCTGAGGGAGTGCCGCACTGTCAGAGGGTCAGTGCTGGGGGAGTGCCGCACTGTCAGAGGGTCAGTACTGAGGGAGTGCCGCACTGTCAGAGGGTCAGTACTGAGAGAGTGCCGGACTGTCAGAGGGTCAGTGCTGAGGGAGTGCCGCACTGTCAGAGGGTCAGTACTGAGGGAGTGCCGCACTGTCAGAGGGTCAGTACTGAGGGAGTGCCGCACTGTCAGAGGGTCAGTACTGAGGGAGTGCCGCACTGTCAGAGGGTCAGTGCTGAGGGAGTGCCGCACTGTCAGAGGGTCAGTACTGAGGGAGTGCCGCACTGTCAGAGGGTCAGTACTGAGGGAGTGCCGCACTGTCAGAGGGTCAGTACTGAGGGAGTGCCGCACTGTCAGAGGGTCAGTACTGAGGGAGTGCCGCACTGTCAGAGGGTCAGTGCTGTGGGAGTGCCGCACTGTCAGAGGGTCAGTGCTGAGGGAGTGCCGCACTGTCAGAGGGTCAGTGCTGAGGGAGTGCCGCACTGTCAGAGCATCAGTACTGAGGGAGTGCTGCACTGTCAGAGCATCAGTACTGAGGGAGTGCCGCACTGTCAGAGGGTCAGTACTGAGGGAGTGCCGCACAGTCAGAGGGTCAGTACTGAGGGAGTGCCGCACTGTCAGAGCATCAGTACTGAGGGAGTGCTGCACTGTCAGAGCATCAGTACTGAGGGAGTGCTGCACTGTCAGAGGGTCAGTGCTGAGGGAGTGCCGCATAGTCAGAGAGTCAGTACTGAGGGAGTGCCGCACTGTCAGAGGGTCAGTGCTGAGGGAGTGCCGCACTGTCAGAGGATCAGTGCTGAGGGAGTGCCGCACTGTCAGAAGGTCAGTACTGAGGGAGAGCCATACTATTAGAGGGTCAGTACTGAGGGAGAGCCACACTATTAGAGGGTCAGTATTGAGGGGGTGCCACACTGTCAGAGGGTCAGTACTGAGGGAGAGCCGCACTGTCAGAGGGTCAGTACTGAGGGACTGACACACTGTGGTTAGCACTGCTGCCTCACAGCGCCAGGGACCCGGGTTCGATTCCAGTCTCGGGTCACTGTCTGTGTGGAGTCTGCACGTTCTCCCCGTGTCTGCGTGGGTTTCCTCCGGGTGCTCCAGTTTCCTCCCACAGTCCAAAGATGTGCAGGTTAGGCGGATTGACCATGGGAAATTCCCACTTAGTGTCAGGGGGATTATCAGGGTAAATGTACGGGGTTACAGGGAGAGGGCCTGGATAAGATGCTCTGTCAGAGATTCGGTTCAGACATGATGGGCCAAATGGCCTCTTCTGCACGATGTGCTTTTATCTGCAATTTGCTTCCCTTCTGCCCCTCACTCAAACCCCCCCCCCCCCAACCCTGACAGCCTTAATGCTGCTTTCACTGCCTCTCGCTCATCACCTTAACCTTCCCCTCTCTCTCTCCCTCCTCCCCTCCCACCTCCCTCTCAAATACCCCTCTCCTCTCCCTCCTGCCCCTTCCTCTCCTACCCCACTCTTGCCTCTCTCCCTCTCCCCTCCCCGTTGCTCTGCCCTCCTCCTTCCTTCTCTCCCTCTTGGAGAGCACAAACCCCGAACCATCATTCATCCTCCCTGGCTATGAATGAATGTCCATTTGTCGGCCCAATTGAACTGTGCCGCAGCTCCCATCGGAAGCAGATTCATCGCTCGGGAGCAGGAAGGCAGCATCATAAATCGGCACCGGCTGAAAGGGATGAACGAGGCTAAAAATAAAGTTGGTTTGGAGTTGCGCTACCTTTTTCCTGTGTGTGCGCAGTAAACCTATTTCAGCCACCGGATGTGGAAGAGTGTCTCTTTCAGCTTGTGTCTAGGTGTTCAAAAAGCAGCCAGTGTTGTGTTTGTGTCAATTCTGAAAATTAACGGGCGGTTTTTCCGTGGCTCAAATTGCTGCGTTTGTCGTCGATTACAGAAAAGAATGTGTTTAAATTGAAGGGGGAATGGTGCAGGGGCTGCCCTTGGTGCTGGGGCTGCCTTCTTTCTGTGGCTTTCCTGCTCTCTGCTGCTTGGGGAGTTGCCATGATAAAGGATGTGGTTGTTGTTACCAGCGGAACTCACGGGCCAATTTCAGTTTCCTGCACCTCCCCCCCAGACCTCCCGTTCATCCAGAAAGAACTCTTCCAATGTAGACAATAAAAATATAACACAACTTGTGGCACGGTAGCGCAGTGGTTAGCATTGCTGCCTCACAGCTTCAGGGACCCGGGTTCGATTCCCGGCTCGGGTCACTGTCTGTGTGGAGTTTGCACCTTCTCCCCGTGTCTGCGTGGGTTTCCTCCGGGTGCTCCGGTTTCCTCTCACACTCCAAAGATGTGAGGGTTAGGTAGATTGGCCAGGCTAAATTTCCCCTTAGTGTCAGGGGAACTAGCTAGGGTAAATGCATGGGGTTATGGGGATAGGGCCTGGGTGGGACTGTGGTCGGTGCAGACTCGATGGGCTGAATGGCCTCCTCCTGCACTGTAGGGATTCTATGATTTTCAATCAAAGAAAAAGGTTTAATAAAGAAACTTCATTACTCCAACACTTGAGGCCTCACCCTGGGCCATTCCAAGCTATTCAACAATTCCCCACAGATTCTTATTGATACTGATTCAGCTGATCATCACATCATTCTGTCATTGGTTACATGGTTTACTGGGTCAGCTGATCCTTACAACTTGCTACCATTGGTCACATTACAACAGACACATTGTTATCACTGGTTACATTCGAACCCCCCCCCCCCCCCCCCGCACCCCCCCCCCCCCCGCACCCCCCCCCCCCGGCCACCGCTCTGTTTATCAATAGGTGACGGTACAAACCATAACAACACCCGGGCCCCCTCCAGCATCGCTCTCTGTTGACTGGGCCTCAGTGTCGCCGCTGACTGCTTCTCTCCACATTCACAGCCCGGGTCCCAAAGCAGTCAACAGAAAGGAAAAACTTGCATTTCTATAGCGCCTTCCATCCTTGTTGTTTGAAAGCCTCACTGCGTGTCACAGCCAATGAGGGGCCCTCCTGAAGTGTACTCACCTTTGCAATGTGCAAAATGAAGCAGCCAATGTCTGCACAGCAAGATCCCACAGACAATCTGAAAATGACCAGATTACCTGTCCGATTGGCTTTCAGCCATTGGCTCCGGCTCCGTGGAACGAATCAACTACATCCAACTGAGAGCACGGTGAGGGCCTCAGATTAATGTCTCATCACACAGTGCGGCACCCCCTCAGCACTGACCCTCTGACAGTGCGGCACCCCCTCAGCACTGACCCTCTGACAGTGCGGCACTCCCTCAGTACTGACCCTCTGACAGTGCGGCACTCCCTTAGCACTGACCCTCTGACAGTGCGGCACTCCCTCAGTACTGACCCTCTGACAGTGCGGCACCCCCTCAGCACTGACCCTCTGACAGTGCGGCACCCCCTCAGCACTGACCCTCTGACAGTGCGGGACTCCCTCAGCACTGACCCTCTGACAGTGCGGCACTCCCTCAGCACTGACCCTCTGACAGTGCGGCACTCCCTCAGCATTGACCCTCTGACAGTGCGGCACTCCCTCAGCACTGACCCTCTGACAGTGCGGCACTCCCTCAGCACTGACCCTCTGACAGTGCGGCACTCCCTCAGTACTGACCCTCTGACAGTGCGGCACTCCCTCAGTACTGACCCTCTGACAGTGCGGCACTCCCTCAGCACTGACCCTCTGACAGTGCGGCACTCCCTCAGTACTGACCCTCTGACAGTGCGGCACTCCCTCAGTACTGACCCTCTGACAGTGCGGCACTCCCTCAGTACTGACCCTCTGACAGTGCGGCACTCCCTCAGTACGGACCCTCTGACAGTGCGGCACTCCCTCAGTACTGACCCTCTGACAGTACGGCACTCCCTCAGCACTGACCCTCTGACAGTGTGGCACTCCCTCAGCACTGACCCTCTGACAGTGCGGCACTCCCTCAGTACTGACCCTCTGACCGGGGCCTTGAGAGTGCCTCCTTCTCCTGCCCCTCCCCCTGGACGAATGGTGTCCAAGTGCTGCCTCGGTGGCCATTTCCCTCTACCCTAGTGAGTGGTGAGGCCTGGGTCTCCTGTGCCCACGGTTCATCCTCCAGCTCCTCCTCCTCAACTCCAGCAGCAACCACAGGAACAGCTGGATCAATGGGCTGCATCGCAAACGCCCTCTCGTCACTCTGAGTGGGGGGATTTGGGGAAGGGGAGAAACAGATGGAGAGGTTAAAGAACTCGGCTCACCCCCAGCCCAGAAACACACACTCCCCACAAACCCACCCCCCCCACACCCCCAGCAACAGACACTCCACATACCCCCCCACACAAACCCCCAGCAACACACACTCCCCACAAACCCCCCACACAAACCCCCAGCAACGCACATTGCCCTACCCCCCACACAAACCCCCAGCAACACACACTCCCCACAAACCTCCCCCACTACACCCCCAGCAACAGACGCTCCCCATACCCCCCAACACAAACCCCCAGCAACACACACTCCCCTACCCCCCCACAAAAACCCCCAGCAACACACACTCCACATACCCCCCACACCCCCAGCAACACACACTCCCCTACCCCCCACACAACCCCCCAGCAACACACACCCCCCTACCCCCCCCACACAAACCCCCAGCAACACACACTCCCCTACTCCCCCCACACAAACCCCCAGCAACACACACTCCCCTAGCCCCCCCACACAAACCCCCAGCAACACACACTCCACATACCCCCCACACAAACCCCCAGCAACACACACTCCACATACCCCCCACACAAACCCCCAGCAACACACACTCCCCTACCCCCCCCACACAAACCCCCAGCAACACACACTCCCCATACCCCCCCACAGATCCAAGAATGGCAACACAGACCCCCCATTTCCCCCATTCACCTCCCCCAGTCTCACACACCCAGATCCCATGCAGGGTGGGCACACCCAGAGTCAGCGCTAAGGCCCGAGGGCAGCCCTCTGAGCCGGGTCCGTGCTGAGAGTCCGAGGCTGGACCCCATGAGCAACAACAGCCCCCCCCCACTCACCCCCCCCCCCCCCCCCCCGACACACTCGGAGCCCCCCCCCCCCCGACCCAAAACGCAAAATGGCTGCCACAAAATGATCCCCTCTGAGCAGCACGAAGCAGTTTGAACGCAGAGACTGACCTCCTCACTCACCCTCACTGATCAAACGCCAGAATCCAACTTTTATAGAGGAGGTGTTTCCCTGATGGAGCCGGCTGCAGTGAATGAGGTGCTTCAGGGGGGTGAGCTGGGACGATTGGGAGTGAAACTCACTAATTATATTGCGATGAATGCAAAAAAATGCAAATTGATGTATCGCCCGTTTTGGCCGGGCTCCCGTTTGTGCCGATTTCTTTCTCTCTGTAAAATGGGAATGGGCGCGAAAACCGGCGTCATTCTCGCTCGTCGCTTCACACCCGATTTAACGACATTTTCCCTCCGCAAAAACAAGCGCAATGAGGTCATAAAATCCCGCCCAGCATCTTGTGAGTGCTGTTGATGAGGGAGTAACATTGACTCTTGGATCCCAGTGAAACTCAAACATGATTCTGGAAATAAGTGCGGGGAAATCTCTCTCCTTTTGCTCCAATGTCGCCAGAGAACAAGAGACCATCGTCTTAAACCACATTGCTGTGGCTCTGGAGTCACATGGAGGCCAGACTGGGTAAAGACGGCAGATTTCCTTCCCTAAAGGACATCAGTGAACCAGATGGGTTTTTACAACAATCAGCGATAGTTGTCATGGTCACCATTGCTGAGACTAACTTTATATTCTAGATTTATGAATTGAATTTGAATTCCCCCCAGCAGCCCTGGGAGGAAGAGGGGGTGATAGCGGGAGGATTTGTCAGTCGAGTGTGTTAACCTGAGCATCTGGATCATTTGTCCACTGTCCCTCCTGTCCCTCCTGTCCCTCCTGTGTGTGGGGTGTTCAGCTCCAGGCCAGGAACAGCGGAAGGTATTTGAACAGATATATATTTCCAAACATGTCTGCAGTTTCGTGTCACCGACAATCCACACGCACAAAGAATATTCCAAAAACAAAATGATTTCTGTGAGTGCTGAGCTCTGCCCTGCCCTCTGACCCCGGGGTCGACTGCCTAACCGAGACCCCTGACTGGCGCACAGCTCCTGTCCTCCAATCAGAGCAGTATCCTCAATCCCGAATGTGAACACTTTCACCATCTGTTACAGCAGCTCCAGGGAGAGAAGGTCAGGTCCTTCCAGGGAAGGTCAGGTCCTTCCAGGGAAGGTCAGGTCCTTCCAGGGAAGGTCAGGTCCTTTCAGGGAAGGTCAGGTCCTTTCAGGGAAGGTCAGGTCCTTCCAGGGAAGGTCAGGTCCTTTCAGGGAAGCTCAGGTCCTTCCAGGGAAGCTCAGGTCCTTCCAGGGAAGCTCAGGTCCTTCCAGGGAAGCTCAGGTCCTTCCAGGGAAGCTCAGGTCCTTCCAGGGAAGCTCAGGTCCTTCCAGGGAAGCTCAGGTCCTTCCAGGGAAGGTCAGGTCCTTCCAGGGAAGGTCAGGTCCTTTCAGGGAAGGTCAGGTCCTTCCAGGGAAGGTCAGGTCCTTTCAGGGAAGCTCCAGCGCTGGCAGGAAGTGAGCGGGTGTCACAGTGACCTGTTACAGGTCGGGACTTGCAAAGACAAGTGTTTGAAGGATGGGCAAGGAAGATCAGAGATCCTCATAAACTATGTCACAATTTGTTAAATATTAGAAGCAGCCCCATGTTACAGAGAAATTTTGATTTGAACTATCATCCATTTGCAAATCCTCTGGACCAAACTTCCCTTTATAATCTCCGTTCACTGTCAGAGGGTCAGTGCTGAGGGAGTGCCGCACTGTCAGAGGGTCAGTGCTGAGGGAGTGCCGCACTGTCAGAGGGTCAGTGCTGAGGGAGTGCCGCACTGTCAGAGGGTCAGTGCTGAGGGAGCGCCGCACTGTCAGAGGGTCGGTGCTGAGGGAGTGCTGCACTGCCAGAGGGTCAGTATTGAGGGAGTGCCGCACTGTCAGAGGATCAGTACTGAGGGAGTGCTGCACTGTCAGAGGGTCAGTACTGAGGGAGTGCTGCACTGTCAGAGGGTCAGTGCTGAGGGAGTGCCGCACTGTCAGAGGGTCAGTACTGAGGGAGTGCCGCACTGTCAGAGGGTCTGTACTGAGGGAGTGCTGCACTGTCAGAGGGTCAGTGCTGAGGGAGTGTCGCACTGTCAGAGGGTCAGTGCTGAGGGAGTGCTGCACTGTCAGAGGGTCAGTACTGAGGGAGTGCTGCACTGTCAGAGGGTCAGTACTGAGGGAGTGCCGCACTGTCAGAGGGTCAGTGCTGAGGGAGTGCCGCACTGTCAGAGGGTCAGTGCTGAGGGAGTGCCGCACTGTCAGAGGGTCAGTACTGAGGGAGTGCCGCACTGTCAGAGGGTCAGTGCTGAGGGAGTGCCGCACTGTCAGAGGGTCAGTACTGAGGGAGTGCCGCACTGTCAGAGGGTTAGTGCTGAGGGAGTGCCGCACTGTCAGAGGGTCAGTGCTGAGGGAGTGCCACACTGTCAGAGGGTCAGTGCTGAGGGAGTGCCGCACTGTCAGAGCGTCAGTGCTGAGGGAGTGCCGCACTGTCAATGGCATTGTAAGGTGCGTTGTAATGTCTTATCTCCCTTTTGTATTCAAAAGATTCAACAACATTATTCAGAAACAACAGGGCCAATACTTACTCTTTAATTAACAGAAAATTAACCCAGGTGATCCTGTAATTATTACATCGCTTTTTGTGGGAATTTGCTGTGCTTATTGGCTGCCACATTTGCGAAAATTCAGCAGCAACAAATTTCAAAAGGTAGCTCATTGGCTGGAAAGCATTTTGTGATTTTTACTCATAAAAATGTCAAGTTAGAAAAGTTTTGTTTAATTTGGAAGGGAACTTTCCTTGCTCCCAGAGACTGCAGTGAAGGCAAGTACAGACTTCCCCGAATGTTAGTCTCTCTGTGCCTGGGGTGAACACTATCCAGAGAGGAGCAAACATCAAAAACAGTTCAGCAAGATTTATTGAATCATCTTTGAATTTAATCAAAGAGATGTTAGATTTAGCATTCAATTATAAATTGTAACATTGTAGACAGGAGTTCAAACAAAGACCCCTCCCAGTTCTCCCCTTCCCACACACACTGATTCTCACTGGGGTATGGGTCCCACACACATTGACTCTCATTGGGGTACGGGTTCCACACACACTGACTCTCATTGGGGTACGGGTTCCACACACACTGACTCTCACTGGGGTACGGGTTCCACACACACTGACTCTCACTGGGGTACGGGTCCCACACACACTGATTCTCACTGGGGTATGGGTCCCACACACATTGACTCTCATTGGGGTACGGGTTCCACACACACTGATTCTCATTGGGGTACGAGTTCCACACACACTGACTCTCACTGGGGTACGGGTTCCACACACACTGACTCTCACTGGGGTACGGGTTCCACACACACTGACTCTCACTGGGGTACGGGTTCCACACACACTGACTCTCACTGGGGTACAGGTCCCACACACACTGACTCTCACTGGGGTACGGGTCCCACACACACTGACTCTCACTGGGATACGGGTCCCACACACACTGACTCTCACTGGGGTACAGGTCCCACACACACTGACTCTCACTGGGGTACGGGTCCCACACACACTGACTCTCACTGGGGTACGGGTCCCACACACACTGACTCTCACTGGGGTACGGGTCCCACACACACTGACTCTCACTGGGGTACGGGTCCCACACACACTGACTCTCACTGGGGTATGGGTCCCACACACACTGACTCTCACTGGGGTACGGGTCCCACACACACTGACTCTCACTGGGGGACAGGTTCCACTGATACTGGGTTTATTTTAATTATCTTGCTATTTTTGGGGATAGTTAAGCATCTGACACATTGCTGTGGGTCTGAGTGAAGATAAGGACCGCTGATTTCCTTTCCTAAAGGACGTTAATCGCTGACAATCCGACTTCTCTTTTACTGTTGCAATTTTTTTTCAAGAACCTGAATTTCTCAAACTGTGATGTGAAGATTAATCCCTCAGCAACATAACTGAGTCTACCTGGGTGATTTGCAATTCTGTGTCAGTATCACACAGTTGTGAGCCTGAAGCCCCGGTGTATAATTATTGCGATTGCACTCCAACCTGCATCTACTCGCAAAGATTACTAATCCCTCCAATGATAAACGGATTTATCTGTAACATGTGTGGACATGGTCACTGTTCGCCAAACTCTGTGTCAAAATAATCTCTCCCCTCTTCTACTCAAGATACTGACTCTCGCTGGGATTTCAGCTTCCTGCAGAGGCTGTTTGATAATCTTTTCCCAAAGGTAGGTGAGTCTAAAACTAGGCATAGGTTTAAGGTGAGGGGGGAGAGATACAAAAGGGTCCAGAAGGGCAATTTTTTCACCCAGAGGGTGGTGAGTGTCTGGAACAAGCTGCCAGAGGCAGTAGTAGAGGCGGGTACAATTTTGTCTTTTAAAAAGCATTTAGACAGTTACATGGGTACGATGGGTATAGAGGGATATGGGCCAAATGCGGGCAATTGGGATTAGTTTAGGGGTTTAAAAAAAAGGGCGGCATGGACAAGTTGGGCCGAAGGGCCTGTTTCCATGCTGTAAACTTCTATGACTCTATGAATCAGTGTCTGTATTGGCTGTCTGACTGTGGGAGGCTTCACACTCTTGCTAACATCCATTCACATTCACTCTGAATCATAGAAACCCTACAGTGCAGAAGGAGGCCATTCGGCCCATCGAGTCTGCACCGACCACAATCCCACCCAGGCCCCACCCCCACATATTTACCCGCTAATCCCTCTAACCTACGCATTTTAGGATTCTAAGGGGCAATTTTTAACCTGGCCAATCAACCTAACCCGCACATCTTTGGACTGTGGGAGGAAACCGGAGCACCCGGAGGAAACCCACGCAGACACGAGGAGAATGTGCAAACTCCACACAGACAGTGACCCGAGCCGGGAATCGAACCCGGGACCCTGGAGCTGTGAATCAGCAGTGCTAACCACTGCGCTACCGTGCCGCCCACTGAGGCGCACTCACACCCAGTGTTGCTGAATGGGTCATCTCAGGGGCAGCAGTAATGATTCTTTTTATTCATTCGTGGGACTTGGGGGTCGCTGGCTGACCAGCATTTGATTTGATTTATTATTGTCACATGTATTAGTATGGAGTGAAAAGTATTGTTTCTTGTACGCTATACAGACAAAGCATACTGTTCATAGAGAAGGAAGGGAGAGAGTGCAGAATGCAGTGTTACAGTCATAGCTAGGGTGCAGAGAAAGATCAACTTAATTCAAGTAGGTCCATTCAAAAGTCTGACAGCAGCAGGGAAGAAGCTGTTCTTGAGTCGGTTGGTACGTGACCTCAGACTTTTGTATCTTTTTCCCGACGGAAGAAGGTGGAAGAGAGAATGTCCGGGTTGCGTGGAGTTCTCAATTATGCTGGCTGCTTTGCCGAGGCAGCGGGAAGTGTAGACAGAGTCAATGGATGGGAGGCTGGTTTGCGTGATGGACTGGGCTACATTCGTGACCTTTTGCAGTTCCTTGCGGTCTTGGGCAGAGCAGGAGCCCATACCAAGCTGTGATACAACCAGAAAGAATGCTTTCTATGGTGCATCTGTAAATGTTGGTGAGAGTCTTAGCGGACATGCCAAATTTCCTTTATTGCCGATCCATAGTTGCCCTTGAACATAGTGGCTTGCTGGGCCATTTCGGACGGCAAATGAGAGGCAACCACATTGCCGTGGCTCTGGAGTCACATGTAGGCCAGACCGGGTAAGGACGGCAGATTTCCTTCCCTAAAGGACATTAGTGAACCAGATGGGTTTTTCCAATAATTGACAATGGTTTCATGATCATCAGTAGATTCTTAATTCCAGATTTTAAAAAAAAATTGAATTCAAATTCCACCGTCCCCTCTGATGGGATTCAAACCCGGGTCCCCAGGACATTAGCTGAGTTTCTGGATTAATCGTCTCGCGATAATACTACTAGACTATCGCTTCCCTGAGGCGATGAGATTCTGAGACATGAGTTCACATCCAACTACAGCAGCTGGGAGAATTTAAATACAACTAATTAATACATTGGGAATAAAGGACCGTGTTGGTGATGAAGAACCTACCAGATTGTTGTAAAAACCCAGCAAATTCACCAATGTCCTTCAGGGAAGAAAATCTGCCATCTTTTAAAGGAGATGTATGAGGCAAGTTTTTACACAGAGGGTGGTGGGTGCCTGGAACTCGCTGCCGGGGGAGGGAGTGGAAGCAGATACGATCGTGACTTTTAAGGGGCGTCTTGACAAATACATGAATAGGATGGGAATAGAGGGATGTGGTCCCCGGAAGGGTAGGAGGTTTTAGTTCAGTCGGGCAGCATGGTCGGTGCAGGCTTGGAGGGCCGAAGGGTCTGTTCCTGTGCTGTAATTTTCTTTGTTCTTTACCCAGTCTGGCCTACATGTAACTCCAGACCCACAGCAATGTGCCCTCTGAAATGGTCACTAAATTGCATCAGACTAGTGCAGAAAAATAAGGCCAGGTGGATTTCCTGGCCTTGACCTGGGCACCAGAAATGACAAAGGCACATGCCACCCTGCAAAGTCCTCCTGACCAGCATCAGGAAGCTTGTGCCAACATTGGGAAAGCTGCCCCACAGACTAGTCCAGCAACAGTCTGACTTAGTCACGCTCACAGAATCATACCTTACAGATAATGCCCCGGACGTCACTATCCTGGGTATGTCCTGCCCCATCAGAGGGACAGTCCACTGGTGACAGTGGAACAGTAGTACGCAGTAAGGAGTTGCACTGGGAGTCCTCAACATTGACTCCATGTCGCATGGCATTAGGTCAAATATGGGCAAGGAAACCTCCTGCTAATTACCACGTTCCCTCCCCCCCCCAGCTGATGAATCAGTACTCCTCCATGTTGGACACCACTTGGAGGAGGCACTGAGGGTGGCAAGGGCACAGAAGGTACTCTGGGTAGGGGATTTCAATGTCCATCATTAAGAGCACTCAGTAACCCTGCTACAATGTGTAGGGGTACAGGGAAAAGACAGGGGAATGGCACTAAGACATAATACCCATTTGGAGAGCCAGTATGGACACCATGGGCCAAATGGCCTCCTTCTGCACCGTAACAATGCTGTGATTCTGTGATACAGGCTGAGCCCTGAAGGACGTAGCCGCTAAACTGGGCCTACGGCATGTGGCAACCTCATCCTTGCTAATCCACCTGTCCATGACAGTATTGGAGTGGCCTCCACACGCTCCTTGTGGGGATGGAGACTTGTCTTCACACTGAGTAGTGATGTGTGGCACTTACACCATGATCCCAGAACATCCATTAGGAAAGACTGAACAGGAAGGCTGAGGGGTGACTTAACTGAGGGCTTTAAAATTACAGAGGTTTGATTGTGTAGACGTGGAGAAGATACAATTGCAGACGTATCCGTCAACATGGGACAGTCAAGAATAAATCCAATGGGAAATGAAGCCACATGGATTGAGCTCAGAAATAACAGGAGGTAGCCACACTGCTGGGAGTGGATTATAGACTTTCCAAACGCTGGGAGAGGCACAAGAGCAAATATGTAGACAGATTCCTGAGTGGAAAAACAATAAGGCAGTAATTGTTGGAGACTTCAACTACCCGAATATCAATGTGGATATGAACAGTGTGAAGGGCACAGAGGGAGCAAGATTCTTCAACTGCATTCAAGAGAATGTTTTTAGTCAGCACCTAACATCCCGATGAGAGGGGGTGCAATTCTAGGGAGTTCTTATGAAATGGATGAAGTAGCTAGCAGCGATGGGACCATTTCGGAGATAGTGTTACAAGTCAGATTGGATACTTCAAGGTGTTCTATGAAGCTCGCCTGACCTTTTTGATTCGATTTGATTTATTATTGTCACATTAACATACAGTGAAAAATGTTGTTTCTTGCGCGCTATACAGACAAAGCATACCGTTCATAGAGAAGGAAACGAGGGGTGCAGAGTGTAGTGTTACAGTCATAGCTAGAGTGTAGAGAAAGATCAACTTAATGCAAGGTAAGTCCATTCAAAAGTCTGACAGCAGCAGGGAAGAAGCTGTTCTTGAGTCGGTTGGTACGTGACCTCAGAATTTTGCATCTTTTTCCCAATGGAAGAAGGTGGAAGAGAGAATGTCCGGGGTGCGTGGGGTCCTTAATTATGCTGGCTGCTTTGCCGAGGCAGCGGGAAGTGTAGACAGAGTCAATGGATGGGAGGTTGGTTTGCATGATGGATTGGGCTACATTCACGACCTTTTGTAGTTCCTTGCGGTCTTGGGCAGAGCAGGAGCCATACCAAGCTGTGATACAACCAGAAAGAATGCTTTCGATGGTGCATCTGTAAAAGTTGGTGAGTGTCATAGCTGACATGCCAAATTTCCTTAGTCTTCTGAGAAAGTAGAGGCGTTGGTGGGCTTTCTTAACTATAGTGTCGGCGTGGGGGAACCAGGACAGGTTGTTGGTGATCTGGACACCTAAAATACTTGAAGCTCTCGACCCTTTCTACTTCGTCCCTTTTGATGTAGACAGGGGCATGTTCTCCTTTATGCTTCCTGAAGTCGATGACAATCTCCTTCGTTTTATTGTTAGAGTATAAGATATATATTGTAACTTGTGTTATCCCTAAAAATCTGTAAAGATATAAGTGGGGTGAAGGAATATTGTGTTATAGCTAATCTTTTCACATTTAACAAATGTTTTATTTGTTGATAGCAGTCCTGTTTGCCCACGTCTTGAAACACAAAATAAAAGTCTATTGAGCCAGCGTTCCATTCTGGGACCTGACTCTTCAGTGGTAACCTCAGCTGGAATTGTAACTTCCCTGTTGTTTGTTGATTACTGTTCCTATTTAAAGTTCTATCTGTCTGAGGAACTGGCATTACTGAAATACTTTATATCAAAGAATTTGGAAACAGAGACACACCAACTGGAAAGAAAATGGGGGAGTGCACAATGGTCGATGAAACATAGAAGATAGGAGCAGGAGGAGGCCATTCGGCCCTTCGAGCCTGCTCCACCATCCATTACGATCATGGCTGATTGTCCAACTCAATAGCCTAATCCTGCTTTCTCCCCATAACCTTTGATCCCATTCGCCCCAAGTGCTGTATCCAGCCGCCTCTTGAATATACTCAATGTTTTGGCATCAACTACTTCCTGTGGTAATGAATTCCACAGGCTCACCACTCTTTGGGTGAAGAAATGTCTCCTCACCTCCCTCCTAAGTGGTCTACCCAGAATCCTCAGACTGTGACGCCTGGTTCTGGACACCCCCAAAACATGGAAAGAGTTGGGTGCTGGAGGTGGAGGGTTAAAGGGATCCCAGAAGTATTGGGAGATTTCCAAAGCGATTGCAAATAGGAAGTAAAGAGAATGCAGTCCTGGTGAGGCCGAGGTTACAGAATGGGGGGAGGGGGAGGGAGGGGTTATTAGACCACAGGTTGTAAGCACAATTCCTGTTTTAAAATATTAGGCTGCTCAGATTCTTTACATTTTAATTATGAATTTGGATTTCCTTGTTTATTCTGAAAACAAGCTAAGATAACAATGGCGGGGGGAGGGGGGGGGGGTAGTGGTCAGGGCACTCGCCGCTCAGTCTGAGGTTCCTGCATTCAAGATACTTGAGCACATAATGCAGGCTGACACTCCCTGTGGAGTGCTGCACTGTCAGGGGTGCTGTTTTTCAGACCAAGCCCTTGCCCATCTCTCAAGTAGGCGTCACGGTGGCACAATGGTTAGCACCGCTGCCTCTCAGTGTCAGGGGCCCAGGTTCGATTCCCAGCTTCGGTGACCATCTGTGCGGAGGTTGTACCTTCTTCCCATGTCTGCGTGGGTTTCCTCCGGGTGCTCCGATTTCCTCCCACACTCCAAAGATGTCCAGGTTAGGTGGATTGGCCGTGCTAAATTGCTCCTAAGTCTGCCTAGATGTGTAGGTTAGAGGGTAAATACACGGGGTTATGGGGATAGGGCAGGGAGGTCAGCCTGGGGCAGCACAGTGGTTAGCACTGCTGCTTCACAGTGCCAGGGATGTGGGTTTGATTCCCATTAAATGTATGGGGTTATGGGATAGGGCCTGGGTGCAGACACTCACCTGAAGAAGGGTCTTGGAGCTCCGAAAGCTTGTGTGGCTTTTGCTACCAAATAAACCTGTTGGACTTTAACCTGGTGTTGTTAAACTTCTTACTGTGTTTACCCCAGTCCAACGCCGGCACCTCCACATCAATGACTACATTTTGTGAGCAGAGGGGTTTTCCAAAGCTTCCTAGCCAATATTCATCCCTCTGTCAACAACAATAAAACTAATCCATCACCTGGCCAATGACCTCATTGCTGGCTGTGGGATCTTGCTGTGCTTTGGGACAACGATTTTTCCTTCTGGTGTCACTAACTAGACCTACCTATCCACTGGATAATTACATCGCTACCTGTTTACACAGGTGTCGAAAGAAATACCTGTTTACACAGGAAGATCCCATTGCGAATGTGGAGTCAGGGACTTATGAAGGAAAAAATATATTAAACCAAGCGTTTGATTTTAACCCTGGGTGTGTTGACAGGGAGGCTGAGTTGATGTAAAGTTCGCTCTGACAAGGGGGCACCCAGACTCGAAACGCTGGCTCTATTCTCCCTCTCCACAGAGGCTGCCAGACCTGCTGAGATTCTGGTTTCGATATTACCATGGGGGGGGGTTGTGGGGAGGGGGGGGGGGGGGGGCGGAGTGAAATTCAGTCCCAGGTTTCTGTCCGCAAAACCCTGACTGCCTGGACCTGGGTCACAATATTTCCGGCACACAAAGGGAGACAAGTTCCTCAGCAAAAGTTTCTAAACTTTCCTCAGTTTGGCCGGAGTTAAAGTGGGAGCAGATTAGTTACCCAGAGAGAGCCAGGCTGGGAAAGATTTCAGCCAAGATTGCTCTGGGGTTTGACCTGGGTCTATCTGCCCTGGACTCTCTCTCTCTCCCCCACCCCCTGAGCAGACTGACCTGCCCCTGGACTCACTCTCTGCAGCTTTATGCAAATCTTCAAGAGAATCTCCGCCCACCGGGGGAGAGACAGAGAGACAGAAAAAGTTTTTTTCGAATCTCAGTTCAGTCTGTAACCGCCTGGAGAGAGAGAAGCTTCGGAGGCAGAGACACAGAAAGAACAGCAACTTGAACCCAGAACCGAGCTCCATGCGGTTACACAGAGTGTGAATGTCGGAGTGGAAATTACTGATTGCAATTTCATACCCAACTCTCTCCAACTTTAACTCCAGGATTACTCAGGATCTGTCCCTCAGTTCCATTAACTTCCATCTCCCCGGGAATTGGCTGTGGATCTGGCTGGAAGGATAACTCACTCACCCATTGAAAGACAGGAAGGGAATCTCTGGGAAATTGGACTGAAGGAATGTTCGGACTGACTCTGTGTCTAATTTCACTGCCAACCCTGATCTCAGGTAAGGATCCAGCAGACTGTAGATAACTTCCAGAGAGATCCCCCCCCCCTCCCAGCTGGAGGCAGGAGCCAAGGACAGGAGCGAAGTGTCTGACCCACTGCGAGGTGCTTTGGAAAAGTTTGGGGCAGATTCTTGTTGAAGTTTCTGTTCAGAGGCGGAGGGGCTTTTCCCGGGAATCTCAGTGTCACAGCCTGGCTCAGAGATCCCACCCTGAACTGCCCCACTCCCCCTGGCCCCACACCACCGACAGTCCCCAATGGTATAACTCCCATCCCATCAACTCCCCATACCCCAGCCAATCACCCCCACCGCAGCAACTCACCCCCACCCCCCCAGCAACTCATCCCCCCCATCCCCCCAGCAACTCATCCCCCCACCCCCCCAGCAACTCACGCCCCCACCCCCCCAGCAACTCATCCCCCCACCCCCCCAGCAACTCACCCCCCCACCCCCCCAGCAACACATCCCCGACCCCCCACCCAGCAACACACCCCCCCAGTAACTCATCCCTCCACCCCCCCCAGCAACACATCCCCACACCCCCCCAGTAACTCATCCCTCCACCCCCCCCAGCAACACATCCCCCCACCCCCCCAGCAACTCACCCCCCCACCCCCCCAGCAACACATCCCCCGACCCCCCCCAGCAACACATCCCCCCCAACCCCCCCAGCAACTCATCCCCCCACCCCCCCAGCAACTCACGCCCCCACCCCCCCAGCAACTCATCCACCTCACCCCCCAGCAACTCACGCCCCCACCCCCCCAGCAACTCATCCACCCCACCCCCAGCAACTCATCCCCCCCAGCAACTCATCCACCCACCCCCCCAGCAACTCATCCACCCCACCCCCAGCAACTCATCCCCCCCAGCAACTCACGCCCCCACCCCCCCAGCAACTCATCCCCCCCACCCCCCAGCAACTCATCCCCCCCACCCCCCCAGCAACTCATCCACCCCACCCCCCCAGCAACTCATCTCCCCACGCCCCAGCAACTCACGCCCCCACCCACCCAGCAACTCATCCCCCCCACGCTCCCAGCAACTCATCCCCCCCACCCCCCCAGCAACACATCCCCCCCACCCCCCCAGCAACACATGCCCCCCACCCCCCCAGCAACACATCCCCCCCACCCCCCCAGCACACATCCCCCCCACCCCCCCAGCAACACATCCCCCCCATCCCCCAGCAACACATCCCCCCCACACCCCCAGCAACACATCCCCCCCACCCCCCCCAGTAACTCATCCCCCCACCCCCCCCAGCAACACATCCCCCCCACCCCCCCAGTAACTCATCCCCCCACCCCCCGCAGCAATACATCCCCCCCACCCCCCCAGTAACTCATCCCCCCACCCCCCCCAGCAACACATCCCCCCCACCGCCCCAGTAACTCATCCACCCCACCCCCCCCAGCAACACATCCTCCCACCCCCCCAGCAACTCCCCCCCGACTCCCCAGCAACTCCCACCCCACCACCCCCCAGCAACTCCCCCCCCACCCCCCCAGCAACTCCCCCCCCCACCCACTCCCCCCCCACCCCCCCAGCAACTCCCCCCCACCCCCCCAGCAACTCCCCCCCCACCGCCCCCAGCAACTCCCCCCCCCACCGCCCCCAGCAACTCCCGCCCCCAGCAACCCACCCCCAGCAATTCCCCCCCACCCCCCCAGCAACTCCCCCCCCACCCCCCCCAGCAACTACCCCCCCCACCCCCCCAGCAACTCCCCCCCCACCCCCCCAGCAACTCCCCCTCCCCACCCCCCCAGCAACTCCCCCCCCCACCCCCCCAGCAACTCTCCCCCCCCCCCAGCAACTCCCCCCCCACCGACCCCAGCAACCCCCCCCAGCAACTCCCCCCCCCACCCCCAGCAACTCCCCCCCCCACCCCCCAGCAACTCCCCCCCCACCCCCCAGCAACTCCCCCCCCCACCCCCCAGCAACTCCCCCCCCCACCCCCCAGCAACTCCCCCCCCCACCCCCCAGCAACTCCCCCCCCACCCCCCAGCAACTCCCCCCCACCCCCCCGCAACTCCCCCCCCACCCCCCCGCAACTCCCCCCCCACCCCCCCCAGCAACTCCCCCCTCACCCCCCCAGCAACTCCCCCCCACCCCCCCAGCAACTACCCCCCCAGCAACTCCCCCCCCTGCAACTCCCCCCCCCGCAATTCACCCCCTCCAACTCACAACGCGCCACCCCAACTCCCCACCCCCCTACTCCCCCCCCAACTCCCCCCTCCCCCAACTCCGCCACCCCAACCCCCGCCCCCCCAACCCCTACCCCTTCCCCTTCCCCAACTGCCCCCCCGCTCCCTGCCCCCCCCCGAACTCCACCTCCCCCTCAACTCCCCCCCGCTCTCTCTACAGCCTGTGTGTAAAGAGCATGTTGCTGACGTCCTGAACCTGTGTGGCCTGAACATTCAACGTGAGGGAGAGTGGGGATGGAGGGGGCGGGGGGGGGGGGGCGGTGAGTGAGAGAGGGGGTGTGGGAGACTGGGGGGAGGGGGTGTGGAGAGAGACAGGGGAGAGAGAGTGGGGGCTGGGGGGAGAGGGAGAGACTGGAGGAGGAGGTGTGGAGAGAGACAGGGGAGTGAGAGACTGGGTAGGGCAGAGAGATCGGGGGAGAGACACTGGGGGAGGGAGACAGTGGGATAGAGGTTACCTCTGGCTGTGGTTGAGGAATTTAAAACTTTTCCAAACTGATTGAAGCTTCTCTGATTTATGGGATTCCTGATTACAGGAGCTGTGAGATTCACTATTTGAGTCTGGCAAAATTCCTAATCCCTGTCTCTGGAACACAAACCCCCATTTCCCAGACTCCAGAACTGCGATTCCCAGATTTGGAAATGCTCCAGCTGGAATCACATCTTCCAATCTTCATAAACCAGAACGCTGCTCCCGGTATCCTAAATCCCACCAAGTCCCTTCACCCACACAGTCCCCAGATCCAGCAAGACCTCCCTGATAAAACTCCCATCCTTGTTTTCTAGCCCCTCGCTGACCTTCCCCCTCCCTACCTCTCCGATCTCCCCCCGCCCCACATCTCTCTGAACTCTCTCTGCTTCTCCAATTCTGTCCCCTTGAGCATCACCTGATGTTAATATCCCACCACTGGCGCCCATGCTTTTAACTGTCTGGGACCCTAAGCTCTGGAATCCCCTCCCTCAACCTCTCCCTCTCTCTCCCTCTGTCTCCTCCTTTGAGATACTCTTAAACTGACCCCTTTCACCAAGAATTTGGTCACCTGTCCCTAATATATCCTTCTGCAGTTTGATATTAAATTTGGTCTAATAATGTGAAGTGTCTTGGGATGTGTCCATTCAAGGCGCTATATAAATGCAAGTTGCTCTCTTTAAGTCACTGGACAGGTTGGTAATGGCAAGGGGATTTCCTCCTACAGCAAGATGTCTTGTGTTGCCCCAGTTTCCCCCTCTGGGTTTTGTTTTACACTCACGGTGTCGAATGTTTTATATTTTAAGTTGATATTTTGTGGCCAGCGATCTTTTAATTTTCTGTAATGGCCACCGGCCCCCCCCCCCCCCTGCCCTGAGCTTCTCCTCACATGGTGTGTGTGTGTCTGTGTGTGTGTCTGTGCGCCACTGACTGACTCACCACTGACTGACTCTGGTCTCTGCTTTGCACGCGAGTGTGGGTTTTATTTCTCTTGTTGTGGTCTCCAGCTGTCATGTGGCAATCTGTCTCAACCTCCCGTGTGCTGTTATTTAGTGACATTTGCTGCTTAGGGCAGGTGGAAGGGGGGAGGGAGGCTGGAGTTTACACTGGCAATGCCATGGTGCCACCATGTTGGCACGGTGCAAGACGTTAATAAAAGGAATGGTGTTGCTGAACCTTTCTGCTCTGTTTAATGTTGGAAGATGTTTAACGGGGGATGTGAAAGTTGTTGAGAGTGCTGGCTCTATCCACCTTCCCCAAGGCAGCTGTGATTTGGGATTTCCATTTGCCGATAACTACACCTCACCCTGCCTTTCCTGTCTCAGTAATTAGGCTGTGGGCAGATCTGTCCAGTTCTCTGTTATCTAGCCCACGTGGTCTCCTGTTTAATCATCTTCAGAGCTGTGATAAACGCTGATAAAGCCTCTCACTGATTCAGTGAGTACTGAAGCTTCCTCCCTGCTGCACTAACCAGGGGCCCTACTTCCAGGCGTCTCACCCCCAGGGCAGCAGTCGGAGTACAAATCGCCCTCAGTGCCTTTGAGTCAGGGAGTGAACAATGAACTAGGAACTGTTTTTTAAAAATTCATCCATGGGCCGTGGCTACCCCGGGGTTTGTTGTCTATCCCTAATTGCCCCATTGTGCCTTCTACAGGTCCAGGCAGCGGGTGATCGAGGGGGTCGTCCAACCTGACTGTCTGCCCCTCTACCGCGGCTATATTCACGGGCGAGTGTCCCTGGAAAGGGAGCATGTGGTGTCCTAGGGCACTGTTGATGCCTTCCATGCCCGCTGGGCACCGCAGGGACGGGGTGTATTATTGATCCCTTTAATCATATTTTAATTTGATGTTTTTTAAGTTTCTTTTTCGCTTTGGTCTTTTGTTTCGGGCGGTTCCCCTCCTTTTAGGGAGTTGCCCTTTTTGAGTTGTCCCGAAGTTAGTTTGATTTCGTTTATTTGGTTTGGGATAAAAGAAGAGTTCCCTGACTGCCCCTTCGGAAGGTGGTGGCCTTTATGAACTGTTTGTGGACGGGGTGTCAATCAAGCGGGGCTGCTTTGTCCTGGATGGTGTCGAGCATCTTGAATGTTGTTGGAGCCGCACCCATCCAGGCAAGTGGGGAGTATTCCATCACACTCCTGACTTGTGCCTTGTAGGGTGGCATGGTGGCACAGTGGTTAGCACTGCTGCATCACAGCGCCAAGGACTAGGGTACAATTCCGGCCTTGGATAATTGTCTGTGTGGAGTTTACACATTCTCCCCGTGTCTAGAACATAGAACATAGAAAAACTACAGCACAAACAGGCCCTTCGGCCCACAAGTTGCGCCGGTCATGTCCCTACCTACCTAGGCTTATATATAGGCTTACCTATAACCCTCAATCCTATTAAGTCCCATGTACTCATCCAGAAGTCTCTTAAAAGACCCGATCGAGTTTGCCTCCACCACCACTGACGGCAGCCGATTCCACTCGCCCACCACCCTCTGAGTGAAAAACTTACCCCTGACATCTCCATGACATCTGCGTGGGTTTCCTCCGGGTGCTCCAGTTTCCTCCCACACTCCAAAGGTGTGTGGGTTAGGTGGATTGGCCATGTAAATACAGGGGGTTATGGGGTAAAGCAGAGAGGAGGACCTGAGTGGAAAGCTCTTTTGGAGAGTAGATATGGGCTTGATGGAATCTTTCTGCATTGTATGGATGCTATGGTTCTCGGTGCTAGACAGGCTTTGGGGAGTCAGGGGGTGAGTTAATCTCCACAGGATTCGCAGCCTCTGACCTGCTCTGGCAGGTATATATCCAGTTCAGGTTCTGGTCCATGGTAACCCCCAGGGTGTTGATAGTGGGGGATTCAGCGATGGTTACACCATTGAATGTCAAGGGGGTGATGATTAGATTCTCTCTTGTTGGAGATGGTCATTGCCTGGCACTGGTGTGGCTTGTCAGCCCCAGCCTGGATATTGTCCAGGTCTTGCTGCATTTGGACACCGACTGCTTCAGTATCTGGGGAGTTGCGAATGGTGCTGAACATTGTGCGGTCATCGGCAAACTTCCCCACTCCTGACCTTATGATGGAGGGAAGATCACTGATGAAGCAGCTGGAGATGGTTGGGTCTCGGACACTGACCCTGAGGGACTCCTGCAGTGATGTCCTGGAGCTGAGATGATTGACCTCCAACCACCACAACCATCTTCCTTTGTGCCGAGTGTGACTCCAACCCGCGGAGAGTTTGTCCCCTGATTCCCATTGATTCCAGTTTCACTCGGGCTCCTTGATGCCACACTCGGTCAAATGCGGCCTTGATGTCAAGGGCTGTCACTCTCACCTCACCTCTGGAGTTCAGCTCTTTTGTCCATGTTTGAACCAAGGCTGTAATGAGGTCAGGAGCTGAGTGACCCTGGCGAAACCCAAACTGGGCGTCACTGAGCAGGTTATTGCTGAGCAGGTGCTGCTTGATAGCGCTGTCGATGACCCCTTCCATCACTTTACTGATGATCGAGAGGAGACTGATTGGGTGGTAATTGGCCGGGTTGGATTTGTCCTGCTTTTTGTGTACAGGACATACCTGGGCAATTTCCCACATTGTTGGGTAGATGCCAGTGTTGTAACTGCACTGGAAGAGCTTGGCGAGGGGAGTGGCAAGTTCTGGAGCACAAGTCTTCAGTACTATTGCTGGAATGTTATCAGGGCCCATTGCCTTTGCAGTATCCAGCGCCTCCAACCGTTTCTTGATATCACGGGGAGTGAATCGAATTGGCTGGAGACTGGCATCTGAGATGCTGGGGACCACTGGAGGAGGCTGAGATGGATCATCCACTCGGCACTTCTGGCTGAAGATTGCTGCGAATGCTTCAGCCTTATTTTTTGCACTGATGTGCTGGGCTCCTCCATCACTTGAGGATGGGGATATTTGTGGAGCCTCCTCCCCCAGTGAGTTGTTTAATTGTCCACCACCATTCACGGCTGGATGTGGCAGGACTGCAGAGCTTAGATCTGATCTGTTGGTTGTGGGATCACTTAGCTCTGTCTGTCACTTGCTGCTTATGCTGTTTGGCACAGAGGTAGTCCTTTATTGTAGCTTCACCAGGTTGACTCCTCATTTTTAGGTGTGCCTGGTGCTGCTCCCAGCATGCCCTCCTGCACTCTCCATTGAACCAGGGTTGATCCCCTGGTTTGATGGTAATGATGGAGTGGGGGATATGCTGGGCCATGAGGTTAGATTGTGCTGGAGTACAATCCTGCTGCTGCTGACGGCCCACAGCGCCTCATAGATGCCCAGTCTTGCGTTGCTAGATCTGTTTGAAATCTATCCCATTTAGCACGGTGGTTGTGCCACACAACATGATAGAACGTATTCTCAATGTGATGACAGGACTTTGTCTCCACAAGGACTGTGTGGTGGTCACTCCTACCGAAACTGTCATGGACAGATACATCTGTGACAGTTAGATTGATGAGGTCAAGGTCCTTCTCCCTCTTGTTGGTTCCTTCACCACTTGCTGCAGACCCAGTCCAGCAGCGATGTCCTTTAGGACCTGGCCAGCTCGGTCTGTGGTGGTGTTACTGAGGCACACTTGGTGATGGACATTGAAGTCCCACACCTGGAGTACATTCTGTGCCTTTGCCACTCTCAGTGCTTCCTCCAGTTGGTCTGGTCATAAATCAGTCACTCTCTGGAAAGTGTGCGTGTGTCTGCCTGTCTCTGTGTCTCTGTGTCTCTGCCTGTCTGCGTGTCTCTGTGAGTCTGCCTGTCTCTGTGTGTCTGCCTGTCTCTGTGAATCTGCCTGTCTCTGTGTCTCTGTGTGTCTGCCTGTCTCTGTGTGTCTCTGTGTGTCTGCCTGTCTCTGTGTGTCTCTGTGTCTCTACCTGTCTCTGTGTCTCTGCCTGTCTGCGTGTGTCTGTGAGTCTGCCTGTCTCTGTGTGTCTGCCTGTCTCTGTGAATCTGCCTGTCTCTGTGTGTCTCTGTGAGTCTGCCTGTCTCTGTGTGTCTCTGTGTGTCTGCCTGTCTCTGTGTCTGTGTGTCTCTGTGTGTCTGCCTGTCTCTGTGTGTCTCTCTGTGTCTGCCTGTCTCTGTGTCTGTTTCTGTGTGTCTGTTTCTGTGTGTCTGTGTGTGTGTCTGTGTGTGTGTCTGTGTGTGTGTCTGTGTGTGTGTCTGTGTGTGTCTCTGTGAGTCTGCCTGGATTTCTGTTGGTCTGTATCTGTCAGAGAATCAGCAATACTGGGGAGAGGTGGTTTAATGAGCTGGCAAAACATAAGCACAGTGAGCTCAGATGGGGAGGAAATGACACGAAGGAGATAGGAGACATGACAGCTCAACTGCTGATGGTGATAGGGGAGAATGGGCTATGGGGGGGGGGGGGAGAATGGGCTATGGGGGGGAGGACGGGGAGAATGGGCTATGGGGGACGGGACAGGGAGAATGGGCTATGGGGGGGGAGGACGGGGAGAATGGGCTATGGGGGGGAGGACGGGGAGAATGGGCTATGGGGGGGAGGACGGGGAGAATGGGCTATGGGGGGGAGGACGGGGAGAATGGGGGGAGGGATGAGGAGAAGTGGTTAATGGGTGATGGTTTGGGAGAGGAGAAGGAAGTTGGGAACAGGGGAACAGAAAGGTCCAAACCATCTCCCTCCCATCCTGTGTCTCATATGTTTATCACCAAGAGGCATATTTGCTGATGCGTGGGAGTTGCTAAGACTCATTGAAGGAATTATCTCTCATTTATCAAGGAATTGCGTCCTTCGTGATGATTAGAAAATATACCAGGCTCCACAAATAATGGAAACTCACTCACGCCCCCACAGAAATCAAAATTAAATCCATTGCCCAGATCAGTTGATTTTTATGCCAATATTGCAGTGGTCGATCAGGACCTGATCTGTTTGAGGTCCTCCTGGGACGGAGAAACGTGAATTTCCCAAACTTTGGAATGCTGATGTGAGGAGAGCCGGGTTCCAGGGATGATTGTTTCCGAAGCATTCTCTTCAAGACCCATGGACCAGTAATGTCAGGGACGTGAGTTCGAATCTCATCAGGGACTGGGTCAGAATTTGGTTTCAGTTGAAAAAGTTAAATAACGTCCAGGCTCAGTAATAGTGACCATGAAAAGCAGCTGGATGATCGCAAAAACACCACCGCTCCATTCAAGTCCTGAAGGGGTGGGAAGCTGCCGCTCTTACCAGGGACTGGGCCGACACAAGACTCCAGAATCAGTCATGATTGACAATTAGCTACTTCCTGAAGGAGTCACTGAGTTTGTATCAAAGCCACTATCAGCGGTTCAGGAAGGCAGCTCGGTCAGGATAGAGAGATAATGAATCTCAGCCATGCCAGTGACACCCACGTCCTCAGAATAACTCAGTAGAACATCATTCTTCTCAGCTTTCCCCCTGCTTGTGAGAGATATTGGGACGTTCCAGTTGGCGCAATGTGGATCACAGAGAATCGCATGTACACTTTCTAGAAAAAGTGAGAGGGCATGGGATCCAAGGGGCTGCTGCCCTGTGGATCCGGAACTGGCTTGCCCAAAGGAGGCAGAGAGTGGGTATAGATGGGTCTTTTTCTAAATGGAGGTCGGTCACCAGTGGAGTGCCCCAGGGATCTGTCCTGGGACCCTTGCTGTTTGTCATTTTCATAAATGACCTGGATGAGGAAGTGGAGGGATGGGTTGGTAAGTTTGCCGACGACACGAAGATTGGTGGGGTTGTGGATAGTCTGGAGGGATGTCAGAAGTTACAGAGGGACATAGATAGGATGCAAGACTGGGCGGAGAAGTGGCAGATGGACTTCAACCCAGATAAATGCGTAGTGGTCCATTTTGGCAGGTCAAATGGGGTGAAGAAGTACATCATTATCCCCGGACTCCTAAACTCAATCCCTCGATTGATAATTAAGGGCTATGGGGAGAGAGCGGGTAAATGGAGTTGAAATCAACCATGATTGAATGGTGGAGTGGACTCGATGGGCCGAATGGCCTTACTTCCGCTCCTATGTCTTATGGTCTTATGGTCTTATAAAGGCCAGCACACCATATGCCTTCTTAACCACCTCCTCCACCTGCGGGGCCGATTTTAGAGTCCTATGGACCCGGACCCCAAGGTCCTTCTGATCCTCTACAAGGGAAAGACTCTTAGTACTGTAGAGGATTAGAAGGACCTTGGGGTCCGGGTCCATAGGACTCTAAAATCAGCCCCGCAGGTGGAGGGGGTGGTTAAGAAGGCGTATGGTGTGCTGGCCTTTATCAATCGAGGGATTGAGTTTAGGAGTCCGGGGATAATGATGCAGCTTTATAAGACCCTCGTCAGACCCCACTTGGAGTACTGTGCTCAGTTCTAGTCGCCTCATTACAGGAAGGATGTGGAAAAGATTGAAAGGGTGCAGAGGAGATTTACAAGGATGTTACCTGGATTGAGTGGCATGCCTTATGAGGATAGGCTGAGGGAGCTCGGTCTTTTCTCCTTGGAGAGACTTAGGTTGAGAGGAGACCTAATAGAGGTATATAAGATGTTGAGAGGCATAGATTGGGTGGACTCTCAGAGGCTTTTTCCCAGGGTGGAAACGTCTGCTACGAGAGGACACAGGTTTAAGGTGCTGCGGGGTAGGTACAGGGAAGATGTTAGGGGGAAGTTTTTCACTCAGAGGGTGGTGGGCGAGTGGAATCGGCTGCCGTCAGTGGTGGTGGTGGCAAACTCAATAGGGTCTTTTAAGAGACTCCTGGATGAGTACATGGGACTTAATAGGATGGAGAGTTATAGGTAGGCCTAAAAGGTAGGGATATGTTCGGCACAACTTGTGGGCCGAAGGGCCTGTTTTCTGCTGTAGTTTTTCTATGTTTCTACAACACAGACAGGCGATTCGGTCCATCTAGTTGGTACTGATCTTTCATCTCCACACAAGCCTCCTCCCACCTTCCATTACTCTTGCCCTATCAGCATATCCCTGTATTCCGGTCCCCTCCCTGTGTTTATCCAGTTTCCCCTTAAATGTATCATTACTATTCACCTCAACCGTTCCCTGTGGGAGAGAGTCCCACATTCTCCCCACTCCCTGTGGGAGAGAGTCCCACATTCTCCCCACTCCCCGTGGGAGCGAGTCCCACATTCACCCCACTCCCTGTGGGAACAAGCCCCACATTCTCCCCCACTCTCCGTGGGAGCGAGTCCCACATTCTCCCCACTCCCCGTGGGAGCGAGTCCCACATTCACCCCACTCCGCCATGGGAATGAGTCCCAGATGCTCCCCTCTCTAGGTGGGGTGGTGGTTGGAGGGGGAAGGGCACTTTGGGGTGGGGGTTGATGAAGCGGGGAAGGGCGGGGGTGGGGTTGGTTATAACACCGGATCCCTGCAGATTGATACAGTTGGTGTGATCTGAGTGAGTGGAGCGGTCTCTGTGTTGTACAAGTTGTCTCGCTGCTTCCTCCGGTCTCGCTCTGGTTTAGGGGCGGCAGGTTTGGGAGTGCTCACATGTCAGGAGTGGGGCAGTTGTGAGCAGCGATTAGTGCTGATGGGGATAGCCAGCGAGCGGGATCCTGTGCCAGGAGCTCAGAGTACGGGCGTTCACCAAGCAGCAGGAGAGTGTCGCAGTCATTCCACACTCAGCCTCCCTCTCCCAGCTTTGTTCTGAGCTCAGAGCCCGGCTCCACAGCTGTTACCTGTTCCCACGCACAGGCGGTGCGACTGAACCCTCAGCTTTTCAAATGGCAGTGCCGAACATTTCATACCCAGCCCTAGCAGAACTCACAACTTACAATTCACTCCCAAACAGCATCTATTCTCACCTGAGGCAAACCGACCAACAAATTCTGCAACTGCAGGATTCAAACACAAATTTAAAACTATTTCTTTAAATAGCCGGAGAGATTTTTTCTTGTTTTAAAAAAAAAATTATTCTCCCTCATCTCTTGTGGAATCCATACCCCAGTGAGAGTCAGTGTGTGTGGGACCCGTACCCCAGTGAGAGTCAGTGTGAGTGGGACCCGTACCCCAGTGAGAGTCAGTGTGTGTGGGACCCGTACCCCAGTGAGAGTCAGTGTGTGTGGGACCCGTACCCCAGTGAGAGTCAGTATGTGTGGGACCCGTACCCCAGTGAGAGTCAGTGTGTGTGGGACCCGTACCCCAGTGAGAGTCAGTGTGTGTGGGACCCGTACCCCAGTGAGAGTCAGTGTGTGTGGGACCCGTACCCCAGTGAGAGTCAGTGTGTGTGGAACCCGTACCCCAGTGAGAGTCAGTGTGTGTGGGACCCGTACCCCAGTGAGAGTCAGTGTGTGTGGGACCCGTACCCCATTGAGAGTCAGTGTGTGTGGAACCCGTACCCCAGTGAGAGTCAGTGTGTGTGGGACCCGTACCCCAGTGAGAGTCAGTGTGTGTGGGACCCGTACCCCAGTGAGAGTCAGTGTGTGTGGGACCCGTACCCCAGTGAGAGTCAGTGTGTGTGGAACCCGTACCCCAGTGAGAGTCAGTGTGTGTGGGAAGGAATTATTTATAAGTAACGTTTTCATTCTCTGGGTTAATACCGAGTGTTTACATCACCTGTGACATTCCATTGGGTCATAAATGTCTTTGAAGTACACACATGGTGATTGGGAGAGTTTTTATGTTGGAATTGGCAGGTGTTGTACTGATTTTACTCGCTGAATATGTGGGTTGGGTCGGATTAAACGGGTCCCTTGTGTTCGGGAGGAATGTAAATTGCAGAATGCAGTGAGGTATTCGCCAGCTGCTGACCATCTCTCTGTCTCTCAGGTTTGAGGTGCTCACTGCCCTGCTCTGAAGGAGGCCGGTGTAACCGAAGTCCCAATGGTACCGAAGTTTGCCAGTAAGTGAATGAGTTGTAAATGTGTACATTGCCCCGCTCTCACCAGTCCCTGACCTGTGCTCTGTGCTCTCTCCCATCGCATCCTCCCTATTTACACCCTCCATCCCCGTGTCCCCCCTCCCCTCACCTCTCCTCCTCGCCCATCCTCTCTTGGCCCACCTCCGCCCTCCTCCCTTTCCTTCCTCTCCTCTGTTCCCCTCCATTCCTCTCACTATCCCCTCTGCATTCCTCCCCCTCCATCCCCCCATCCCTCAGCCTGCCCTTGCTGTGCTGTGTAATATGTGGCTGTCTGCTCCTCACCCTCCAGGCACTGACCTGCCCCCTCTGTCAGGTCCCAGCCTCGAGTGTATGTATAAGCACACGCTTGCACACATACAGGCAAACACATGTATGTTGTGGCAGTGTCCTGGGACTGCGTTGTGATGTGGGAACTCTGTCTGATTTATATTTTGTTTGCATCGCAAGTCCATGGACACAAATTGCAGAAAGCAGTCACGAATAACAACGTTATTTTACCTTCATTTCATAAAAGTGTATTTTTTCTATCTGCCTCAGGTAACTGGTAAATGTGTCTCTCTCTGTGTCATGGGACTGGGTGGGAGATATTTCCACATAACAGACATTCATCAATAAGCAACACTCACAAATCCAGCGGGAAATTCTGGGATCCTCTTTATCCAGAATGTGGGGAGAATGTGGGACTCACTCCCACAGGGAGTGGGGAGAATGTGGAACTCACTCCCATGGGGAGTGGGGAGAATGTGGGACTCACTCCCACGGGGAGTGGGGAGAAATGTGGAACTCACTCCCATGGGAAGTGGGGAGAATGTGGGACTCACTCCCACGGGGAGTGGGGAGAATGTGGAACTCACTCCCATGGGAAGTGGGGAGAATGTGGGACTCACTCCCACGGGGAGTGGGGAGAATGTGGGACTCACTCCCACGGGGGAGTGGGGAGAATGTGGAACTCACTCCCATGGGGAGTGGGGAGAATGTGGGACTCACTCCCATGGGGAGTGGGGAGAATGTGGAACTCACTCCCACGGGAAGTGGGGAGAATGTGGGACTCACTCCCACGGGGGAGTGGGGAGAATGTGGGACTCACTCCCACGGGGGGGTGGGGAGAATGTGGAACTCACTCCCATGGGGAGTGGGGAGAATGTGGGACTTGCTCCCATGGGAGTGGGGAGAATATGGAACTCACTCCCACAGGGAGTGGGGAGAATGTGGAACTCACTCCCACGGGGAGTGGGGAGAATGTGGGACTCACTCCCACGGGGAGTGGGGAGAATGTGGGACTCGCTCCCACGGGGAGTGGGGAGAATGTGGGACTTGCTCCCACGGGGAGTGGGGAGAATGTGGGACTCCCTCCCACGGGGAGTGGGGAGAATGTGGGACTCACTCCCACGGGGAGTGGGGAGAATGTGGGACTCGCTCCTACAGGCAGTGGGGAGAATGTGGAACTCACTCCCATGGGGAGTGGGGAGAATGTGGGACTCACTCCCACAGGGAGTGGGGAGAATGTGGGACTCACTCCCACAGGGAGTGGGGAGAATGTGGGACTCACTCCCACAGGGAGTGGGGAGAATGTGGGACTCACTCCCACAGGGAGTGGGGAGAATGTGGGACTCGCTCCCACGGGGAGTGGGGAGAATGTGGGACTCGCTCCCACAGGGACTGTTTCAGGTGAATAGTATCGATACATTTAGCGGGGGGGAAGCTGGATAAAACACACGAGGGAGAAAGGAATAGAGGGATGAGCTGTTGGAGTGGGGGTAGGAAGAGGTTTGCTTGGAGCAGAAACACCAGGACAGAGCAGATGGGCCGAATGGCCTGTTTGCATGTTGTAAGTCCCGGATAAGATTAGAAAGTTTGGATTTAGCCTCTGAATGGGGGTTGGAGATATACAGAGGAATGGACAGGCAAAGCTGTGAGGCTCAGAGCTGAAGTCACTGGAGGGATGAATTGTTCAAACAACACTTGTGGATCCAGAAACATTTAGATTGCCCCCTGCCCCTCTGGGCTGGTCTGTGCCATCTGTTGACTGTAAGGATCACGTATTGTGTCACTCACTGTTTCATGTGTAGGCTCTTCCACACACACACACACACACACACACACACACGCCCTCCCTCCCCTTCCTACCCCAAACCCGGCAGCAATTATCAGACAAAGTCCCCCAGCTCCTGTCTGAATGGGTGAAGGTGAAGCCACGCTGCCCGGCAAAGCTTCCCCCACAACGCTTCAATCTTTCAATCTGTTTTTCTCTCATTCTTTCAGTGGCTGACAGCTGGAGTTCGGTTGGACTTTAGGGTCTATTGTTAGAGCTCAGATTAATACTGTGTGACTAATCGCTGCGTCTGAGACTGTCAGTGCATGTCTCACTCCCTTTGACTGCTCTGTGCTGCTTCACAATGCCCAAAGCGCAGATGGACACACATTCTAATTAACTCCATCCTCTGCTCCTTCACCAACCTCCCCCCCTTCCCTCACTCCGAAATGAAATTGGGAGGGTGGGGGTATTTATCCTCAAGTGGAGAGAAGCTTCTTCCTCACCCAGGGGGGAAAGCGATGTTTTATAAAGTTCCAACTCTCAGCATCCTGAAGTTTGCTTTAACATCAAGTGGGATTACGCAGTGAAGCAACTTGGCAAAGGGCCCTTATTTCAATCTGTGTCGCTCTGAGTCCCACAATGTCCCCATTGTGTAAAACCTCGGCCCCGACCCAACCCCATCCAAACCCCCACTCACAACCTGATAATGTGATGAAATCAATGTCGAGAGTGTCGCTAAGGTAGTCTTACTGTGAATAAATCTCCCTCCCTCCGCCTCCCTCTCTTTGTCTCGCACTCTCTCACTCTGTCCCCCTCTCTCTCTGTCCCTCTCTCTCTCTCTCACTCTGTCCCTCTCTCTCTCCCTCTCTCTCTCTCTGTCCCTTCTCTCTCTGTCCCCCTCTCTCTCTGTCCCCCTCTCTCTCTGTCCCCCTCTCTCTCTGTCCCCCTCTCTCTCTGTCCCCCTCCCTCTCTGTCCCCCTCTCTCTCTGTCCCCCTCTCTCTCTGTCCCCCTCTCTCTCTGTCCCCCTCTCTCTCTGTCCCCCTCTCTCTCTGTCCCCCTCTCTCTCTGTCCCCCTCTCTCTCTGTCCCCCTCTCTCTCTGTCCCCCTCTCTCTCTGTCCCCCTCTCTCTCTGTCCCCCTCTCTCTCTGTCCCTCTCTCTCTGTCCCTCTCTCTCTCTCTGTCCCTCTCTCTCTCTCTGTCCCTCTCTCTCTCTCTGTCCCTCTCTCTCTCTCCCTGTCCCTCTCTCTCTCCCTGTCCCTCTCTCTCTCCCTGTCCCTCTCTCTCTCCCTGTCCCTCTCTCTCTCCCTGTCCCTCTCTCTCTCCCTGTCCCTCTCTCTCTCCCTGTCCCTCTCTCTCTCCCTGTCCCTCTCTCTCTCCCTGTCCCTCTCTCTCTCCCTGTCCCTCTCTCTCTCCCTGTCCCTCTCTCTCTCCCTGTCCCTCTCTCTCTCCCTGTCCCTCTCTCTCTCCCTGTCCCTCTCTCTCTCCCTGTCCCTCTCTCTCTCCCTGTCCCTCTCTCTCTCCCTGTCCCTCTCTCTCTCTCTTTGTCCCTCTCTCTCTCTCTTTGTCCCTCTCTGTCCCTCTCCCTCCCTCTCTCGCTCTGTCCCTCTCTCTCTCTCTCGCTCTGTCTCTCGCTCTCGCTCTGACCTCTCGTTCTGTGCCCCTCTCCCTCTCTCTGTCCCTCTCTCTCGCTCTGTCTCTTTCTCTCTCGCTCTCTGTCTCCCTCTCGCTCTGTCTCCCTCTCGCTCTGATCCCCTCTCTCCCTCTCGCTCTGTCTCCCTCTCGCTCTGTCTCCCTCTCGCTCTGTCCCCCCTCCCTCCCCCTCCCTCCCTCTCCCTCCCTCTCCCTCCCTCTCCCTCTCCCTCCCTCCCTCCCTCTCCCTCCCTCCCTCCCTCTCCCTCCCTCCCTTTCCCTCCCTCCCTCCCTCTCCCTCCCTCCCTCCCTCCCTCTCCCTCCTCCTCCCTCCCTCCCTCCTCCCTCTCCCTCCCTCCCTCCCTCCCTCTCCCTCCCCTCGCCCTCCCTCGCCCTCCCTCGCCCTCCCTCGCCCTCCCTCGCCCTCCCTCGCCCTCCCTCGCCCTCCCTCGCCCTCCCTCGCCCTCCCTCGCCCTCCCTCGCCCTCCCTCGCCCTCCCTCGCCCTCCCTCGCCCTCCCTCCCCTCCTCCCTCCCCTCCCTCGCCCTCCCTCGCCTCCCTCGCCCTCCCTCGCCCCCTCCCTCGCCCTCCTCCTCGCCCTCCCTCGCCCTCCCTCGCCCTCCCTCCCTCGCCCTCCCTCTCCCTCTCCCTCCCTCTCCCTCCCTCTCCCCTCCTCCTCCCTCTCCCCCCCCTCTCCCTCCCTCTCCCTCCCTCCCTCCCTCTCCCTCCCTCCCCTCTCCTCTCCCTCCCTCTCCCTCCCTCCCTCTCCCCTCCCTCCCTCTCCCTCCCTCCCTCCCTCCCTCCCTCCCTCTCCTCCCTCCCTCTCCCTCCCTCCCTCCCTCCTCCCTCCCTCCCTCCCTCCCTCTCCCTCTCCCTCCCTCCCTCTCCCTCCTCCCTCCCTCCCTCCCCTCCCTCCCTCCCTCCCTCTCCCTCCCTCCCTCCCTCCCTCCCTCTCCCTCCCTCCCTCCCTCCCTCCCTCCCTCCCTCTCCCTCCCTCCCTCTCCCTCCCTCCCCTCCCTCCCTCTCCCTCCCTCCCTCCCTCCCCCTCCCTCCCTCCCTCTCCCCTCCCTCCCCTCCCTCCCTCCCTCTCCCTCCCTCCCTCCCTCTCCCTCCCTCCCTCTCCCCTCCCTCTCCCTCCCTCTCTCCTCCCTCCCTCCCTCTCCCTCCCTCCCTCCCTCTCCCTCCCTCCCTCCTCCCTCCCTCCCTCCCTCTCCCTCCCTCCCTCTCCCTCCCTCCCTCCCTCTCCCTCCCTCCCTCCCTCTCCCTCCCTCCCTCCTCCCTCCCTCTCCCTCCCTCTCCCTCCCTCTCCCTCCCTCTCCCTCCCTCTCCCTCCCTCTCCCTCCCTCTCCCTCCCTCTCCCTCCCTCTCCCTCCCTCTCCCTCCCTCTCCCTCCCTCTCCCTCCCTCTCCCTCCCTCTCCCTCCCTCTCCCTCCCTCTCCCTCCCTCTCCCTCCCTCTCCCTCCCTCCCTCGCCCTCCCTCGCCCTCCCTCGCCCTCCCTCGCCCTCCTCGCCCTCCCTCGCCCTCCCTCGCCCTCCCTCGCCCTCCCTCGCCCTCCCTCGCCCTCCCTCGCCCTCCCTCGCCCTCCCTCGCCCTCCCTCGCCCTCCCTCGCCCTCCCTCGCCCTCCCTCGCCCTCCCTCGCCCTCCCTCGCCCTCCCTCGCCCTCCCTCGCCCTCACTCGCCCTCCCTCGCCCTCACTCGCCCTCACTCGCCCTCACTCGCCCTCACTCGCCCTCACTCGCCCTCACTCGCCCTCACTCGCCCTCACTCGCCCTCACTCGCCCTCACTCGCCCTCACTCGCCCTCACTCGCCCTCACTCTCTCTCACTCTCTCTCTCTCACATTCTGTCTCTACCCCTGGTGTAATAGGAATTCACGAGTGCTGGAGGGGACAGCCTGTCCAATGCATTTTGCACCTTGATTCCCTGATCCTTTACTCCACAGAAACAAGTTGAAACTATCACAAGTTGTAATCTAATTAAACAACAGAACAAAATCAAGAATGGCCATTTCCTGTTCCCAAGTTACTATGAGAACAGATTACATTTATATAGCACCTTTAATGTGGTACAACATCCCAAGGTGCGACACAGGAATGATTATTGG